>NC_141019.1:4332077-4502974 GCF_052327205.1 Somniosus microcephalus
TGGCTCTCTCTCTCTCTGGCTCTCTCTCTCTCTGGCTCTCTCTCTCTGGCTCTCTCTCTCTCTGGCTCTCTCTCTCTCTGGCTCTCTCTCTCTCTGGCTCTCTCGCTCTCTGGCTCTCTCGCTCTCTGGCTCTCTCGCTCTCTCTCTCTCTCTCTCTCTCTCTGGCTCTCTCTGGCTCTCCCTCTCTCTCTGGCTCTCTCTCTCTCTCTCTCTCTCTCTGGCTCTCTCTCTCTCTGGCGCTCTCTCTCTCTGGCGCTCTCTCTCTCTGGCGCTCTCTCTCTCTGGCGCTCTCTCTCTCTCTGGCGCTCTCTCTCTCTCTGGCGCTCTCTCTCTCTCTCTCTGGCGCTCTCTCTCTCTCTCTCTCTGGCTCTCTCTCTCTGGCGCTCTCTCTCTCTCTCTGGCGCTCTCTCTCTCTCTCTGGCGCTCTCTCTCTCTGGCGCTCTCTCTCTCTCTGGCGCTCTCTCTCTCTCTGGCGCTCTCTCTCTCTGGCGCTCTCTCTCTCTCTGGCGCTCTCTCTCTCTGGCGCTCTCTCTCTCTGGCGCTCTCTCTCTGGCGCTCTCTCTCTCTCTGGCTCTCTCTCTCTGGCTCTCTCTCTCTCTGGCTCTCTCTCTGGCGCTCTCTCTCTCTCTCTCTCTCTCTCTGGCTCTCTCTCTCTCTGGCTCTCTCTCTCTCTGGCTCTCTCTCTCTGGCTCTCTCTCTCTCTGGCTCTCTCTCTCTGGCTCTCTCTCGCGCTCTGGCTCTCTCTCGCGCTCTCTCTGGCTCTCTCTCTCACAATTCCAATTCCAATTCCAATTAAAATGCTTTATTGGCATGAAAGTTTACAGAGAACCATATTGCCAAAGCTTACATAGCAAAAAGGTACAGTTTTCCAACATTCTGTAGGTGTCAATCGATTTGACATTTGTTGGGTACATACAATATTACTTTTAAACAATATTAATTTTAAAACAGTCTTTGTACTTCATTTGGTACGTTCAATATTAATTTTAAACAGTCTTAATTTTAAACAGTCCTCAGGTTGTGACATGTTGTTACATATTTGGCCCCAAGGTATGGTCTGTCTCCTTCTCCTAGGACTAATCTCAATTTTGACAGATCATCCAATTCCTTGAAATCTGGGGTTGTTTGGCTTAGCTTGTTGAATAATATGTTTCTTGATGTGTTGAATTTTTCGCATTTTAGGAGGAAATGCATTTCTGTTTCAACCTCGCCAGCCAGACATTGATCGCATATTCTATTCTCTCTAGGCTGCCAGGATTTCTTGTATCTGCCTTTTTCAATTTCCAGTTGGTGGTCGCTTAGTCTGTACCTGGTGAGGTGGCTCTCTCTCTCTCTGGCTCTCTCTGGCTCTCTCTCTCTCTCTGGCTCTCTCTCGCGCTCTCTCTCTCTCTCTCTCTCTCTGGCTCTCTCTCTCTCTGGCTCTCTCTCTCTCTCTGGCTCTCTCTCTCTCTCTGGCTCTCTCTCTCTCTCTCTCTCTCTCTGGCTCTCTCTCTCTCTCTCACTCTCTCTCCTCTCTCTCTGGCTCTCTCTCTGGCTCTCTCTCTGGCTCTCTCTCTGGCTCTCTCTCTCTCTCTCTGGCTCTCTCTCTCTGGCTCTCTCTCTCTGGCTCTCTCTCTCTGGCTCTCTCTCTCTGGCTCTCTCTCTCTGGCTCTCTCTCTCTGGCTCTCTCTCTCTGGCTCTCTCTCTCTCTCTCTCTCTGTCTCTCTCTCTCTCTGGCTCTCTGGCTCTCTGTCTCTCTCTCTCTCTGGCTCTCTGGCTCTCTGGCTCTCTCTCTCTGGCTCTCTGGCTCTCTCTCTCTGGCTCTCTCTCTCTCTCTGGCTCTCTGGCTCTCTCTCTCTGGCTCTCTCTCTCTCTCTCTCTCTCTCTGGCGCTCTCTCTGGCGCTCTCTCTCTCTGGCGCTCTCTCTCTCTCTGGCGCTCTCTCTCTCTCTCTGGCGCTCTCTCTCTCTCTGGCGCTCTCTCTCTCTCTGGCGCTCTCTCTCTCTCTGGCGCTCTCTCTCTCTGGCGCTCTCTCTCTGGCGCTCTCTCTCTCCTGGCTCTCTCTCTCTCTGGCTCTCTCTCTCTCTGGCTCTCTCTCTGGCGCTCTCTCTCTCTCTCTCTCTCTCTCTGGCTCTCTCTCTCTGGCTCTCTCTCTCTCTGGCTCTCTCTCTCTGGCTCTCTCTCTCTCTGGCTCTCTCTCTCTCTGGCTCTCTCTCTCTGGCTCTCTCTCTCTGGCTCTCTCTGGCTCTCTCTCGCGCTCTGGCTCTCTCTCGCGCTCTGGCTCTCTCTCGCGCTCTCTCTGGCTCTCTCTCTCTCTCTCTCTCTGGCTCTCTCTCTCTCTGGCTCTCTCTGGCTCTCTCTCTCTCTCTGGCTCTCTCTCGCGCTCTCTCTCTCTCTCTCTCTCTCTGGCTCTCTCTCTCTCTCTCTCTCTCTGGCTCTCTCTCTCTCTCTGGCTCTCTCTCTCTCTGGCTCTCTCTCTCTCTCTCTCTCTCTGGCTCTCTCTCTGGCTCTCTCTCTGGCTCTCTCTCTGGCTCTCTCTCTGGCTCTCTCTCTGGCTCTCTCTCTGGCTGTCTCTCTCTGGCTCTCTCTCTGGCTCTCTCTCTCTGGCTCTCTCTGGCTCTCTCTCTCTGGCTCTCTCTCTCTCTGTCTCTCTCTCTCTCTGGCTCTCTGTCTCTCTCTCTCTCTGGCTCTCTGGCTCTCTCTCTCTGGCTCTCTGGCTCTCTCTCTCTGGCTCTCTGGCTCTCTCTCTCTGGCTCTCTGGCTCTCTCTCTCTGGCTCTCTCTCTCTCTCTCTCTCTCTGGCGCTCTCTCTGGCGCTCTCTCTGGCTCTCTCTCTGTCTCTCTGTCTCTCTGTCTCTCTGTCTCTCTGTCTCTGGCGCTCTCTCTCTGGCTCGCTCGCTCGCTCTCTCTGTCTCGCTTCGCTCGCTCTGTCTCTCTCTCGCTCGCTCTGTCTCTCTCTTTCCCCCTCCGTATAAGTGCATTGGGGCAATTTTGGAACAGTTACTTAGGAACTCCACAGGTACATATGTTATTGCAACACACTCAATTATTGAGGTTGTCCATTTTTTGCAGCTACCTCCTGGTTTCTGGTAGCGCACTTGGCTCTAGTAGGTTTCTGTTACATACACTGAAATGAACCTCTAACTTATCTAAGTGGGGGTCCCGTATTTGCTGGGAGTTGTTGATATTTTCTTGGCGAGGGGGAAAAGAGGTTGCAGATGCCATTGTTTTACGTGGGGAGGCAAGTGGCTACCTGTATGAGGAGTCGTAGGGACTTGCTGTAGGTGGATATTAGGGGTAGCCCACAGCTGTTCCATGGTCCGGTACAAAGCTGCACTGATGGAGTCACTCTCTGGGGCAGAAGATTGCTGGGATTCATTGTTGGAGGCATCTTTTACCTCCCATTGGTCCTGGTGGCATTCTTTCAAACCGTGCTGTGTGCTGATCCCGTCAGTGCTGCCAGTTTTTTCTTTTTTTTTTCTCCAGGGCTGTGGTGGGGATGAGGAAAGACATTTGGGCTGTGATCTTCTATTTGTGAATAGGTTCTTTGAATCATCTTTGCCCCCCTTTCCCTGCCTCCTCACCCCCTCCAACCACCATTTTTATAAAAAGTATAGATGCGTGGTCAGAGCATAGTCTTGTATTCAATGCCGCACGCTGTAAATGAAATTAAGTGCCCTAGCATTTTTATTACCAAATTTAAGTTATTAATTTTAGGATATAATTTCCAAGTCAAGTCTAGCCTTTTGTCCAATCTGTATGTAACTTGGGTCACAGTAGTTTCAGTGATTGGAATGTGTAGGATGTGATTCCTCGCAGCGCATCATTACTAGCGAGCTGACATTCCTCTCTTTTTGCTAAAAACAGGAAAGCATGTTTTTCTCTGATTATTAACAAACCAATCATAAAATTGCAGGAGCTTGCGGCTTTCAAATGTGGTTTGTGAGAATGTGTTGTTTGCTACTGACCATGAAAACCTAGTCATGAATTACAATGTACCGGCAATAATCCTTTAACACTTGTCAAACCAAAATATATATCCAATTCAGTGACCCTGCTGGGGTGCCTGCAATTATTAGAGAAAATGTCTGAATGCTAATAGAGGGAAAAGCTGATTTAACAAGACCCTGCAGTTTCTGCTAAGTACAGTAATGCAAGCACATGTTGAAGGGAGGACATCTCCTTAGCATGCAAAGACACATTATAATATGCTGGGACGGCTTAATGCTGTCTCCTCCACTGAGGTCTGGCATGAGATCCTGAAGAAGGGGCACGGCTTGAAGAGTCGAAAGGTAAGGCATGAATAGTACTGTAAAATAGCAATGCAGGCCATGTATAGGCATGATGAAGCGAAGTAGCATTGTAGGTGTAAAAGATAAATGCAGAACGGTCTGGGAAATGTTAGCAAAGATGTAGCAAATATTAGAAGTGAAAATAGTCGGCTTATACAAATTACACTATATGGGAGAAGTGAATCTACTGCGGAAAGGAATGCCTTTGGTCAAATCACTCTGCGCTAATTCTGCAGTATAGTAATAGTGGTGGAGAGATCACTGCCCCTTCTGTGCAATACATTGCCATGAGTATGCTGAGATGACCATGCCTGATTTTGCGAGGTCAGGTTATTTAAATAATTTTGACAGAATGACAGAAATTACAACACAGAAGCAGGCTGTTCAGCCCAACCAGTCCATATTGATGTTTAGCTTCCACATGAGCAGTTGTCCTAATCCCATGTGTCCACCCGCACCCTGTCCTTCAACCACCTATTTAATTTATAACATGTTGATCTGGTCTCTTTCAATCATTAACTCCAGTAGTACATTCGACGGCCTCACAACACTCACTTTTTAGAAAAAAAGTGATGCTTTCTGCACACTTTGGCCCAGACACTGGATGAGGAGGGATATTCAGTGTGATGATTTAAAGGGGCTGGCAAAACGTAAAAGGTGTGAAGGGGGCAAAAATTCTTCCAACCATTCGAAATTTTAAAAAAGAGCAGTGCAGTGTCCTATCTGTTCTTTTTCCCAAATTATCCTACTTCACATTTACATATGTTGAATGGCATTTGCCTCATTCCTGTCTGGTGTGGGACAAAGTGGCTGACTACTGAGCGAACCTCTGTTGGCTGACCCTGTGGGCCAGGTGGCACAGCATAGTGAGCCTGAGCCTCTGCTCCTTCATCATGCCCAGTTATCTGTCTCCATTGTGTGACATGCATTGCCTGGGACAGTACTTACTCTAAATTCAGTACCTTGTATACCCTCTATGCTCCTGGGACGTTGTCATCTTTCACCACCACCACCCTGATATACTTCTGGTTCTTCCCCAAAAAGGAAACTCCTCTATATAGTATTTATTTCTCTCAATGCTGTGGTGATAATTTAACTTCTTCCCCCTTTTGTTAAGCTTACTAATGTTTAACAAAGGTGAAGATGTTAAAGTATCAACCTTCTCTTCCATTTCTTCCACTGCTTTACATCCAGCAGATCTGGGTCATTTCCATAACCGATTCCCTTTTTACGCAGACAAGTTGTTAGCCTGACTCGCAACTCCTTACCAGGAGATGTGATGAGGGGTCGACCCTCCACTCTTGTCAATCACTGGATGTCAACCCAGTATTCAGACTAACTCTTCACTCCTCTCGCAGTGCCAGGTCTGACTGGAATACAATGCGACTCCGCAGCTGTGGAATGCTGTACACGTTCTTCATTAATGACTACGCAGACCTGAACTAAACATCTGAATTCTCCGGCCCACTCCCTCTCTGACCTCTCTGTCCTGGGTCCCCTATACTGTTCCAATGAAGCTCGAGGACAGCAACTCCTCTTCCTATTAGGCACTTTACAGTCAACACTGAGTTCAACAGTTTCAGATCATCACCTCTGCCCCCATTTTTAAAAAATGTAATCTCTCCTGCCTTCCACCCCATCACAGACCTTCCCTTTAGTTCTTTCCTCTCCTCCCCCTTTCCCCGTCTCTGTATTTGCTTAAAACCTGTTGCATCTCTAACCTTTTCCAGTTCTGACAAAAGGCCATCGACCTGAAACGTTAACTTTGTTTCTCTCTCCACAGATGCTGCCTGACCTGAGTATTTCCAGTACTTCTAATTTTTATTACAGCTGCATTTGCTGACAATACTTTCGTGCAAATAAAGGAAAAGCTGATTCTCGCCACCAGGTAGTGGGAGGACCATGCTCGCCCAACACTTTGCCTGGAATGTGTAATTTGATCCAGTCATTGTCAGGCAGGCTACAGAGAAGGCACAGCGCTAACACTCTTCTGTTCTGATAATGCTTGATACTAACACTACCGATTTCAGAGAATGCACAGTGTTAGTGCTACCAATTTCAGTGAAGGTGCAACCCTGACACTCCGGAGTTCAGACAATGCACAGCGCTAATGGTCTGGGGTTCTAAGCACACGCGGTGCTAACGGTCTGGTGTTGTGACGATGCATAACGCTAACGGTCTGGAGTTGCGAACGCACAGCGCTAATGGTCTGGAGTTGTGAGAACGCACAGCGCTAATGGTCTGGAGTTGAGAACGCACAGCGCTAATGGTCTGGAGTTGTGAGAACGCACAGCGCTAATGGTCTGGAGTTGTGAGAACGCACAGCGCTAATGGTCTGGAGTTGTGAGAACGCACAGCGCTAATGGTCTGGAGTTGTGAGAACGCACAGCGCTCATGGTCTGGAGTTGTGAGAACGCACAGCGCTAATGGTCTGGAGTTGTGAGAACGCACAGCGCTAATGGTCTGGAGTTGTGAGAACGCACAGCGCTAATGGTCTGGAGTTGTGAGAACGCACAGCGCTCATGGTCTGGAGTTGTGAGAACGCACCGCTCATGGTCTGGAGTTGTGAGAACGCACAGCGCTCATGGTCTGGAGTTGTGCGAACGCACAGCGCTAATGGTCTGGAGTTGTGAGAACGCACCGCTCATGGTCTGGAGTTGTGAGAACGCACAGCGCTCATGGTCTGGAGTTGTGAGAACGCACAGCGCTAATGGTCTGGAGTTGTGAGAACGCACAGCGCTAATGGTCTGGAGTTCAGACAACGCGCATCGTTGTCACTGTCCAAGTGCCAATATTGGAGGTAATAATGTGTACTGCTTGCAGTAAAGGAGCCAACACTGTTAATGCTAACACACAAATGGCCATTGAAAGCATGTATCTAGTTTGCTGACTGGAACAGGGCGGCATGGTTTCCTGTTTCTCTTTTTTGAGGAGAGAGCTCTGCAGAAATGTGTTAAATTAGCCCCAACTGTCACTGGTCAGTATGGGCACACACCTGCGTTAAGAGAATATGTAAGGTAGAATTTGTGGCAAGGTGGGCAGTACATCGCCCTGCCATCTTGTGCATTTCAGGCACAATTATTCAGAGAGCCGTAACATGGCAACAACGAAAACTTGCGTTTATATAGCGCTTTTAATGTAGTAAAACGTCCCAAGGCGCTTCACAGGAGTGTAATCACAAAAATGGACACCGAGCCAAAGAAAGAGATACTTGGATGTATGACTAAAAACTTGGTTGAAGAGGTAGGTTTTAAGAAGCAAAAGAGGAGAGAGGGGTAGCTACTTCCTGGTTTATGGCTGACCAAAACAGACAAGCAGGTGAATGAAGTAGTTATGAGGACTGACCAGTCTGGCAAGCCAGGCCGCTCTCGATAGAGGGCTGCATGGCACCAATTTGTGCCAGTCATTGTGAACCTGGAGTCACACATGGCTCACTATCAACATGATCTGTCAAAACTCCCCCGTCTGCTGGGGGAGTGAGGCCTCCACATTGACCAGCCTCTCTCGCTTTGACTCTGAAGACACTCCACGCTTGGCCAATCCAGCAATTGACTTGTGGGCCCCCTTCAAATATGTGACTCCATGAACGGGCGCTGCACGATCATATGGGGTGCTGTAGCTGTTTCTCTGAAGCCGAATTTAAAGTTAAAGATAGTATTCGGTCAAAGGAAGAGGCTTCTAATGCTGCCAAAAAGAGTAGTAAGCCTGAGGATTGGAAGGATTTTAGAATTCAGCAAAGGAGGACCAAGAAATTGATAAAGAAAGGGAAAATAGAATATGAGAGTAAACTAGCGAGAGAAATAAAAACAGACTGTAAAAGTTTCTATAGGTATGTAAAAAGGAAAAGATTAGCGAAAAGTAAATGTGGGTCCCTTACAGGCTGAGACAGGAGAAATTATAATGGGGAATAAGGAAATGGCAGAGAAATTAAACAAATACTTTGTGTCTGTCTTCACAGAAGAAGATGCAAAAAACCTTCCGGAAATAGTGGACAACCAAGGATCTAGCGAGAATGAGGAACTGAAAGATATTAGTATTAGTAAAAAAGTAGTACTGGAGAAATTAATGGGACTGAAAGCCGATAAATCCCCTGGACCTGACGGCCTACATCCTAGGGTTTTGAAAGAGGTGGCTATAGAGATAGTGGATGCATTGGTTGTCATTTTCCAAAATTCCATAGATTCTAGAACCGTTCCTGCGGATTGGAAGGTAGCAAATGTAACGCCACTATTTGAGAAAACGGGGAACTACAGACCAGTTAGCCTGATATCGGTAGTAGGGAAAATGCTAGAATCTATTAAGGACGTGGTAGCAGGGCACTTTATATAAAAAAAAAAATAATAATAATAATAATAAAAAATAAATAAATAAATAATAAATAAATAATAGAATTGGGCAGAGTCAACACAGATTTATGAAAGGAAATCGTGCTTGACTAGCAGAATAGATAAGGGGGAACCAGTGGATGTGGTGTATTTGGATTTTCAGAAGGCTTTTGATAAGGTGCCACACAAGAGGTTATTAAACAAAATTAGGGCTCATGTGATTGGGGGTAATATACTAGCATGGATTGAGGATTGGTTAACGGACAGAAAACAGAGTGTAGGAATAAACGGGTCATTTTCGGGTTGGCAGGCTGTACCTAGTGCGGTAGCGCAAGGATCAGTGTTTGGGCCTCAGCTATTTGCAATCTACATCGATTTGGATGAGTGGACCAAATGTAATATATCCAAGTTTGCTGATGGGTGGGAATGTAAGTTGTGCGGAGGATGCAAGGAAGCTTCTAGGGGATATAGGCAGGCTAAGTGAGTGGGCAAGAACATGGCAAGTGGAATATAATGTGGAGAAATGTGAAGTTATCCACTTTGGTAAGAAAAATAGAAAAGCAGAGTATTTTTTAAATGGTGAGAGATTGGGAAATGTTGGTGTTCAGAGGGACCTGGGTGTCCTTGTACAAGAATCACTGAAAGTTAACATGCAGGTACAGCAAGCAATTAGGAAAGAAAATGGTATGTTGGCCTTTATTACAAGAGGATTTTGAGTATGAGTAAAGAAATCTTACTGCAATTATATAGGGCCCTGGTGAGACCACACCTGGAGTATTGTGGACAGTTTTGGTCTCCTTACCTAAGGAAGGATATACTTGCTATAGAGGGAGTGCAACGAAGGTTCACCAGACTGGTTCCTGGGATGGGGGGATTGTCCTATGAGGAGAGATTGAGTAGACTAGGCCTATATTCTAGAGTTTAGAAGAATGGTGATCTCAATGAAACATACAAAATTCTTACAGGGCTTGACAGGGTAGATACATAGAAACATAGAAGATAGGAGCAAGAGTAGGCCATTTGGCCCCTCGATCCTGCTCTGCCATTCAATGAGATCATGGCTGATCATCCAAATTCAGTACCCTGTCCTGTCCCTGCCTTCTCCCCATATCCCTTGATCCCTTTAGCCTTAAGAAATATATCTAACTCCTTCTTGAATATATTTAATGAGTTGGCCTCACCTGCCTTCTGTGGTAGAGAATTCCACAGGTTCGCCACTCTCTGGGTGAAGAAATTCCTCCTCATCTCTGTCCTAAATGACTTACCCCTTATCCTTAGACTGTGACCCCTGGTTCTGGACTCCCCCGCCATCGGGAACATCCTTCCTGCATCTAGTCTGTCTAGTCCTGTTAGAATTTTATAAGTTTCAATAAGATCCCCTCTCATTCTTCTAAACTCCAGTGAATATAAGCCCAATCGACCCAATCTCTCCTCATAAGTCATTCCTGCCATCCCAGGGAGATGCAGGGAGGATGTTTCCCCTGGCTGGGGAGTCTAGAACCAGGGGTCACAGTCTCAGAATAAGGGGTCGGCCATTTAGGACTGAGATGAGGAGAAATCTTTGGAATTCTCTACCCCAGAGGGCTGTGGAGGCTCAGTCGTTGAGTATATTCAAGACAGAGAGCGATAGATTTTTGGATACTAGGGGAATCGAGGGAGATAGGGCAGGAAAGTGAGGAGAAGTAGAAGATCAGCCACGATCTTATCGAATGGTGGAGCAGGCTCGAGGAGCCAAATGGCCTCCTCCTGCTCCTAATTCTGATGTTATGAATTTGACACCAACAACATTGCCTGTTTTACATAATATGAGCTGCAAGTTTGGTTTAGTGAGGCCCATGTCCTTCCCTGAGACGAGATGAGGGTGACCTGGCAGCGTCCTCCTCCAACCCCCCCCTCCCCCTTCTCCACACCCCACCCCCAAGCTCACCTCATTCACTATTGTCCCCAGAATTGCCATTTGCACCAAAAAGCCAAAATTGGTCAATTTGATTTAACTAGAAACCAATTTTCTAAATTAAAATATGTTTATTAATTTTGTTAATTTCCTGAGGTCTGAATACCTTTAATGAGGGTGGCAGAGAATGGACTGTTCTATCCAAATGATGTAAAGAATTGTGGACAGCTGGAAGTGAGGATTAATATTGTAACTTACTGTGGGGTTCAGATGACCTCCGACCCAAGAGTGAAGCTTAAGTGGTTCATGACCATCACCAGAACCCTGAGATCAAATGACAGCCCTGTATTGTCCCACCTGTAATTGCAGTACTCCATTATCACAATGGAAACTGCAGTAAAATTACAGCTTCAGTTACATCGATTGATGACTCTGTTGGATGATCGACATAGAGAGGACCTAAAGGTCTAAAGCAGAATTCTAAGAGAATGAACAGGGGGAAGGAACACACATGCTGGATATCTGAACTAAAACTAGAACGTGCTGGACAGAGCAATCTGCATTTGAAAAGAGGGAAGATAAGTTAACGTTTCATAAGAGCAGAGTTCTGACACATGGTCAGACCTGAAATGTGAACCTGTCGTTTCTCTTTTTACAAATGTTGATGGGCCTGCTGTGTGTTCCCAGGATTGTCGTCTTGTTTTATTTCTGACACCGCCTTCGACTGCATTGTACTGTAAACATTTTAGATTTTCTGTAAAATGATAATTGAATTTGTTTGCATCCCAGCTTCACCAACAGCCAAGATATGTCCAGGCTCCACTTAGCATAGGTGCTGGCTATCCAGGCGGTTTCTATGTGCCAGTCACAGCCCAAATACAAGTGGGTCCAGCTGGGGCAGGCATGCCCATGCGGTACTATGCAGTGCCACAGGTCTTCTCGCCATCCTCAACTGTGCTTGTGGAAGCAGGGTATGATGCAGGTGCCAGGTTTGGGGCAGGAACTACTCCTAATCTCCCAGTAAGTATTCTGAACAGCTGGCACTGTGTGCCACAGTATAACTCGTAACCATACCCAATGTGCTGCCTATGACTTTTGTTTAAATTGAATGTATCGCGGATGGTTTTGTATGTTTTTAGTTTATGTATTGTGACACTGAAGCAACGGCAAGATCTGAAATAGCTTTATTCCTGTAATAATCCTAAACTACAATAATGAGCATTAATTGAAAAAAAAAATCTACACCTCAATTCTACTTTCCCTACTGTCCCTGTCCCCATTCTCTTTGTCCTATTTTTATTTTTTTCAAATATTTTAATAGCGTTTCCTGCTTAACGTACAAAAAATTTGAGGAGACCATCAGGCCCATGAATACTGAGCCGATCCGTTTTATGGAGCAACCTTGTGCCCTACCCCCTCTCATCTCTAGTAATGTTAACTCCTGGGGGGAGGCAAAAAACTAATGTGGGGGAAGAAACCCATGGCCAATTTCAGAACAAGCTCTGAGAAATTCTTCCCTGATTTCCTAAGGCAATCAATCATGTTCCAGGAAACCATGGTTACTCGACACATCACTCGATATAATTAACTAACTCCCCTTTATCAACCCATATGTTCCAATGCCTTTAGTAACCGGGCTATCCCGGATGAAAGCAACTATCTCCATCTATCGGTTCCAAACCCCACTTCTGATACCTTTCAGTAGCCCTGTCTACCAAATATTTATTCATCACCCTCTTAAAAATGTATAACCTCCTCCATTTCTGTTGTCTCCCTGGATCGGTTATTCCAGGTTTACCACCCTCTGTAGAAGTTCTGACTTAACTGTGCGCTCACCTTTTATTGGTCGAGAGCTTATCTTAAACTGGATCCCAGAATGATCAATATTATCTGTTCCCTTGAAGACCTTAAATAGCTTACGTTCACTCTAACCCACTTTTTTCCCGATGTAAACCTCCCTCGTCTATCCTCATTGCTTAGGAGCCCAATTCCATTGATTTAGTTGCTTCTAAGGCCATGATGTTCTCCTGCGGTACGGTGCCCAGAACTCTACGTAGTACTCGAGCTCGGGTTGGACCAGTGCTTTGTACGAGCTAGCCATCATCTAGTGGGATTTGTGCTTTGTCCCTCGCGCTCTCCTCCTAAGACCATGTTTGCCTTTTTCATGACTGCTGCATATTGTGCTAAAAAGCTAGATCCCCCTGCTGTGACATTCCCTGTAGAAAGTTCCATTTACTTTGTACAATCACTGTTTCCTTTCCCCATATTTTTAGTGTTAAAACACCGAATGGACTGCTGACCTGAGTAAACTTGTTCGCAGCCTGCAGAACAGTAACGTCCCATGACAAGTAAACGTCTGTGTTGCGTGACCTTTTCAGCCCGCATTGCCGCCTTGTAGGATCAATTTGACTCCCATTATATTTCTAAGCCCTTTTACCTTGAAGCCCAGCTCATGGGACAGCAGGCTAAGTGCACTGTGCTCTTGCATTTACATAGGCCGAGTGCTGCGGGTCTCAGCACAGACTGGTTGCAAACCTAATCCTGCCAATTGTGTGTATGGCTGACTGGCCAGTGCGCAGGTGTGAAGCCCTGGATCTTTGCAATTTCCTGGCGGCCACCAGCCTTACTTGAGCTAATAAAGTGGTATCATGTACAAACAACTCGTTTATCTATTAAATGACTCACGATACAATATCATGACGTGCCTACTCTGAGCCAAGACACTGGCCAAAGTGTCACCTTGTGCATGTCCAGAATGTTGGGACCCCTCCCGATGACTGGCTGCACTTTACAAAACTAAACGCAGGCGAGTGGCTCAGTTGGCTTGCTGTCCCGAGACGACTTAAGTCCCTTCTCAAACTCTTCTCCCCCACCCAGTTGATTTAGTTCCCATTTGCCAATGAAAACAAGGGACTTGTCTAGATTTGAATATTCTGGAGTGGAGAGAGAAAACAAGTGAAACAAAAACTCCACTGTATGCTGGCTAAGTTTGAAAGATGTGCTTGGGTTATTTTTTTTTAATCACAGGATTCAGTTGTACCAAACCGTGTTGGTTAACCTTTAAAAGCAACTTTTATTTTTCTCTCTTTCTCTCGATTTAGCCTCCTCCACCTGGTTGTCCTCCCAATGCAGCTCAAATCGCAGCCATGCAGGGTGGCAATGTCATCGTGACCCAGAGAAAGGGCAACTGGCTTTCCGGTGGCTCAGATGGTGGTTACACAATCTGGTAATCAGATGAAAGCCTGAACGCGAACATGCTATGGAAGGAACCATTAACCTAACCGTTTGTTTAGACAAATAATGGACGTATCTTGGTAACTAAGCCTCTTAGCATCTTTAAACGCTTTTTCTTCCAGCATTGAGTTTAAAATTGTAGTGTACCTGTGCAGCAGGGGTAAATGCTCATAAAACAAAACTGAGTGAGTTTTAAAAATGTTTTGGTTTGTGCCTTTTAAGTTTCATCAGAATTAAAACAAAAAAAACTAAACAATCAAGAAGTGACATCTGTTTAAGAGGATTAGAAATTAACATTTACCAACCAAATAACACTTCAGGATCACAGGCTGTTTACTGTGTCTCTGACCCTTTTCAGTACTGATTTGGCCTTTGAAGCACAAAAGTACGCGCATGTGTGTGCCATATAACCTCTGCACAAGGGATTTTTATGTATATTGCTGTTTAATATGAGAAATATACAAAGCCATAAGATGTTTTTCATTTTAGGTAAAAAATTACAATTTTGGTGGATACCAATGCAGTCCTCAAAGGGTTAATTGTGCCCAATTCCTGTGATCTGTGAAAGGGAAAGTGCGCTTTTTCACTTGTTGCTATATGCACCTGAAACCTCTTGAACTGTCTTTTTGCGCAAATAACTGTTTTCCTCTTGTAAGGAGAGGTGCTTGTTTCTTTTCCACTGTGGTTATGTTCTGATGGATCACTTCGTGCTCTTGCTGTCTGATCTGTCCAGAGCACCACAATTTATAAAAAGAAAAAATATTTTTCTAGTCCACTGATTTGTTAATGCTCATGGCACAGTGCATGTGGCTGCGATCTCCAGTGTCTGGCTCAGTACCTAAAATGGTTAGTTTCCAGACTGAATTCTCACAGGATGAGGCTAATCCTCTGCCTATCTCTTGGCTCTGTCTGGATAGCAAGTTTCAATTTGTGCTTCGAACCTGAGGAGGGCAGTGTTGGCCAATAATTTCCAAGCTACTGATTTGTATTTGCTATCACAGAGTCAAAGCGGAATTCTGTTTAATTCTTGTGGCCAACTTGTAGATGGGAAATGACGATCTTAGCGAAAGGGCCATAAGATCTTTAATGGAGCTGTCATCGTGTTAGGTAACTTTACAACCCTCCTTACATTAGTCTGCGCAATGCTTCATATGTCCTGGATAAGGTTAGACTTTTCTTTTGGCAAAGTTAAGTTGCCCACTAAGTTTCACCCCCTGTTCCCAAGAGGCTGATTGTATCCAACCTCGGCCTGGTCATTTTGTACGGTCAGTTGAACACTGGAAATGCCAGGTTTCCTGTGTTACAGAAATGTAATCCTGAAGGATCAGACTGTTGGCACCCACAATGTAAATTGTATTGGATAAATGTATTAAAAAATGCACAACTTTAACATAGCATGGACTCTTGGTATTTAATAGGCTGACATGAACAAGGCCATTCGGCAGACATTGCATGCTATTTATTGGCAGTCATGCACAGTGTATCGTCAGTTGGCTTCTTGTTGCACAATTAGTTCAAAGTTTTTTAAAGTTTCTTTTGGGTCTGTTTTATATAGTCCTTCTAGTTTTAAGTTTCCTGTCCTAGCTATTTAGCACTTTTTTTTTTAAATACATGGGCCTAGAAATTCAGTTGTTAGCGCCAGCCGCTAGTGCCTTAGGAGCAGGAGGAGAAGTGTGGCACTAAGCGGCTAGCGCCCAGGCGCGGCGCGATCTGCGCCTCTCGCGAACTTCACTTAAGATTTAGCGGCGGCGCAAAACCGCAGTGCCCGCTCAGCTGCGCGCGCAGATCCTGACGTCATTTCATGGTGCAACGCCCTTGGTGCGCCCCGAACCGGAACTTCAATGGCACCGCCCTTCTGTGCGCCTGGTGCCCCCAGCGACTGGTAGAGGGGAACGGTTCCCGGGCACGGGGGGCGCTAATTAAAGGGGACGCCTCCTGCAGTATAAGTGGCAGCCATTTTGTTCCACTCCTTCTTTGTGAGAGACGGATATTTGGAGAGAGACAAAGGGAGAGAGCTTTCTGGTTTGACTCGGCGCTCACACAGGTACTTTTGGCTTCAGGCCAGAGCTTTGCACTTGGATTTAACTTTCAGTGCCATAGCCTTGAGTCGCCAAATATAATGGGGGCTGCCATGGGTGGAAACGTTGGCTTACTGCATTGCATTCAAAGGGCTCAGACTCCGTGAGAGAGTGCCAATCATGGCCAGACGGAGAAGGGCCAACAGGCGTCGGCACAGGAGGCCTTACCCACCCAGGGTATACCGCCAGCAGTTTTCATATCTGAACATGTTTGAGGAGCAGATTCAGAAGGGAGGTGGTCACTGAGATCTGCCACCTGCTTCACAGAGATCTGCAGCCACAGCTGAGGAGCAGGATAGAATATAAAAACAGGGAGGTATTGCTGCAGTTGTACAAGGTATTGGTGAGACTGCACCTGGAATACTGCATACAGTTTTGGTGTCCATACTTAAGAAAAGACATACTTGCTCTCGAGTCAGTACAAAGAAGGTTCACTCGGTTAATCCCGGGGATGAGGGGGTGGTCATATGAGGAGAGGTTGAGTAGATTGGGACTCTACTCATTGGAGTTCAGAAGAATGAGAGGCGATCTTATTGAAACATAATGTGGTAAACCACTGTTATACCTGCCTCTGTGTGTGTTTGTATTCCACTGTGTACATGTCTGTACATGCCTCGGTTGACTCCTCCCACGAGTCCATGTATAAAGGTGACTGCTCCACAGTCCCTCTGTATTCTGGACTGGTCGACCACTCGAGGCACACCTTCATTCTCTTGTTTAATAAAAGCCTGTTAGTTACTCGCTTAACCTCAGTCTTTTGAGTAATTGATAGCGCGTCAATTTTATTAACGAGGATAAAGGTGTGCCTCGAGTGGTCGACCAGTCCAGAATGAGTAGTGCATCATATATAAGATTGTGAAGGGGCTTGATCGGGTGGATGCGGTGAGGATGTTCCCAATGATGGGTGAAACTAGAACTAGGGGGCATAATCTTAAAATAAGGGGCTGCTCTTTCAAACCTGAGATGAGGAGAAACTTCTTCACTCAGAGGGTGGTAGGTTTGTGGAATTTGCTGCCCCAGAAAGCTGTGGAAGCTACATCATTAAATAAATTTAAAACAGAAATAGATAGTTTCCTAGAAGTAAAGGGAATTAAGGGTTACGGGGAGCGGGCAGGAAATTGGACAGGAGTCTAGGTTCGGAATGGTCATGGCCCTGTGGGTAGTGGAGTGGGCCCAGGGGCCGTGTAGCCTGGTTCTGCTCCTACTGTGTTCTAATTCTGTGTTAGATTTCAGGAGATGGTTTTATTCCTGTTCCTGGCTGGGGTGGAGATCGCCTTTACAGAAGGTAAGTACTGTAGAAAATATAGGGACAGAGTGATCTCCTGGACGAGTTTCGATCGCCTAGATGGGTCGGAGAGGAATTTCCCAGATTTTTTTCTCCCAAATTGGCCAGTGTTTTTTATCTGGTTTTTCGCCTCTCCCGGGAGATCACATGGGTTCGGGTGGGATGGAGAGCGATAGAAGATTTGAGGTTAGGATCAGATCAGCCATGATCTTATTGAATGGTGGAGTGGGCTCGAGGGGCCGATTGGCCTACTCCTGCTCCTATTTCTTATGTTCTTATGTTAGGACGTCTCTGTCGGTGGCAGTGAAGGTGACGGTGGCTCTCAACTTCTATGCCACCGGCTCCTTCCAAACCGCTACTGGGGACATTGCCAACATCTCCCAGTTCGCGGTACATTGCTGCATCCGCCAGGTGACCAATGCCCTTTTCAGAAGGAGACGTCAGTTCATCTCCTTCCCCATGATCCTGGACAAGCAGCAAGAGCGTGCAATGGGATTTGCAGTATTAGCGGGCTTCCCCATGGTCCAGGGCGCCATTGACTGCACGCATGTGGCTTTGCGGGCACCTCTACAGAATGCCGAGGATTACCGCGACCGGAAGGGCTACCATTCACTCAACGTGCAGTTGGTGTGTGACCACAGGCAGCTCATACTAGCTGTCAATGCCCGCTTTCCAGGCAGCAGCCATGATGCCTTCATCCTGCGCTAGACTTCTGTGGCAGACATTTTTGAAGCCCAGGCTCACCCACGAGGATGGCTTCTCGGGGACAAAGGCTATCCTTTGCACCTGGCTGATGACCCCGCTCCGTGCGCCCAGCACCCCTGCTGAAGAGCGATACAATGACAGCCATCAAACAACCAGGAACATCATTGAGCACACAATCAGCGTGCTCAAGCAACGGTTCCGCTGTCTGGATAGTTCCGGGGGAGCCCTACAGTACTCTCCTGAGCGAGTCTCCCATTTCGTGGTAGTGTGCTGCATGCTGCACAAGCTGGCTATCCTCAGGACTCCGCCACTGCCAGCAGGCATTGGAAGACCACCGGAGGAGGAGCACCAACATGGCAGGGAGGCACAAAGTGCAAGGGCCGTCCGTCGGTGGCTTATTGCAACTCGGTTCTAGGCCCCCTCTCTGAATGGCTTGTGCCAATGAAAGAAGATGAATGGAGCCGCTCCGCAAGCCCTCAGCCGGTCAAGGCAACAAATACTTCCAAAAGCAAACATGGACAATGCGATCAAAGAAACTTTTTTACTGTGCAAATCTGTGCCCTTCCCGCATGACAAACGAATTCCGAGAAACCCCCCAAAAAACAGTCAGAGACATAACTGGCTCTCCCAACCTTCAGAAAATGAAAAAAGCAGTTAAACAAAAATGACCATGATCCTCGGCCTTTATAAAAAAAACAAACACAACAGTCTCGGCCCTCATATATCAAAAAACCTTTTCGGCCTCATATATTTAAAAAAAACAAAAAAAACATTTGGCCACACCTAGTTTTTCCCCTGCGAGGGTGATCCGCCTCGCTGCCGCGAGTGGCCCCTTTTTCCCCCCCCCCCTGCAGCTCCTCAATGGGACCCCAGTGGCTGCAGCAAGGCTGGGGGAAGGCTGCTGAGGGTCAGATGGTGAGACGGCAGATGCCCTGGGGGGTCTGCCTGGACCAGCTCTGGGCCTGGAGGGGCCGGCTGCTGACTGCTCCAACTCTGCTTGGGCGGCAGCAGTCTGTCCTACGGGTGGTGGCAGCTGCAATGGAGGAGTGACAGTGTTGGCTGCAGGAATGCTGCCAACCTGACAGATCACAGACACTCCCTGGTCGGCTGATACACTGGCACTCGCACGGGCCAGCACTGCAGCATACACAGCAATCTGCTGAAGCACAGACTGCTGGGCTGCTGTGGCGCGGCGAGGGCCCCGGCGATGCCTGGCCGATCCAGCGAGGGCGGCAGCAGTTAGTGCCTGTGTGGCCCTGGTCTGTGTCTGCATCATACCAGCCAGTGAATGCACGGCACGACTGAGCACTTGGTTGGAAGCTGCCTGTGCTGCCGTGAAGTCCTGCAGACTCCTGGCCTGTGCTGCACTGAATTCTTGCAGACTCCTGGCCTGTGCTGCCCTGAATTCCTGTACACTCCTTGCCGGTGACTCTATGGAGTCAGGCATCCTTGCCACTGCAGCCATGAGCTCAGTGTGCCTGCGCTCAGCCTGGGCGCCCATTTCAGCAAGGAGCCGCACCCCCTCTGCGCTCACCGTAGCAGGACTCGAGGCCAGACTCTCCCTCCGGGGAGAAGGCTGCCGAGCTTCCCCACCCGTCCTGCGTTGCTGCAGCCCGCTGGGCCCCGGAGCTTCACTCTCCTCAGACCCTTCCCCCCCCCCCCCCCACTGCTCCCCTCCAGGGAAGACGTGTCCCATCATGGCCATAGGCTGCCTCGGCTGAGGGTGTCACTGATGGGCCGGCTTCCTCTTCCTCCTCCTCGATTTCAGATTCGGACACATTGCCAGCTTGAGGGCCCACCTCCTCACCTGGCGATTCAGCACCTGAAAGCAGGGAGGCACAAGAGTTGCTTTAGAGTGAGGACCGGGCGGCAGCGAGGGAGGCATGAGTGCTGCTATGCACTGCATTGGTTCGATAGTGGCAAAGGATGCTGGTGTGAGGTCAAAAAGGTGATGACCTTACTATTGGTGCCCAGAACAGGGTCGGCATCTCCACTGGCGACAGGGCCAATCAGCCGGCCTGCCAGAATGCACTCCACACGCTGCTCCAGGTCGCTGAGCTGTTCGAGGTCAGGGCGGCCTCTCCCGCTCTGTCGCTGCTGCCTGCGGTTGTGGGCCAGCTTGCCCTGCAAGAGAAAGGACGGCCTCTAAGTACAGTGTCAAGCTCTCATCTTGCCTGCTCTGCCTCCCATGGTGGAATAGCCCTGACAGTGTCAAGCCCTGATCTTGCCTGCACTGCCTCCCATGGTGGAATAGCCCTGACAGTGTGAAGCCCTCATCTTGCCTGCACTGCCTCCCATGGTGGAATAGCCCTGACGGTGTCTAAAGTGCTGAGTGTGCAAGTGATTTTCATGAGAGTCCCATAGCTGCTGGATGAAGGCTGGGCATTGGGGCTTTCAGGTCCCTTTGGCCATAAAGTGAGGTGCACATGCAGGGATGAGGAGGATACTGGAAAGCGTACTCGCCCTGACAACCTGAGTGAGGTCGTTGAACTTTTTTCTGCAGTGCACAGGAGTCCTGCCAACCATGCTGTTGGAGGTCACCCTGTTTGCCACCTCCCTCCAGGCTTTTCGATACTCGCTGGGCAGCGGCCTCCTGCCACTATCAGGGAAGAGGACAGGTCGCCTGCGCTCCACTGCGCCAACCAGTACTTTCAGGGCACCCTCGCTGCAGCGCTGCGCGCTCCCTAGCCTTCTCCATAGTCGTGGGTGTTGAACTGTTGAAGC
The DNA here is from genome assembly GCF_052327205.1 of Somniosus microcephalus. Lineage (NCBI taxonomy): Eukaryota > Metazoa > Chordata > Chondrichthyes > Squaliformes > Somniosidae > Somniosus > Somniosus microcephalus. Next base: position 4,352,592 of record NC_141019.1, read on the forward strand.
AGCTATGTTCAGGCCTTGATTCAGGGCTGCAGTGTGCAAGGCGTGGCAGCCAAACAAATCCACCCTTCTCTTTTCTCCCCCCCCCCCCCCCCTTTTAAGAGCTGACCGGCGCCAGCGTGTATGCCTTCAATCAGCAACTCGCCGCACCTGCGCTGCGCCCACCCTCGGTGGTTGCGCGCTGGCTTAGCGCCTTATGATAGTCGTGCATCGCCTGCTTTAGCGCAGCAGCAACCTCTTGGGGCGATGCAACTGAATATCGGCGAAGGTGGCACTAAGTTGCACCGGGTGCTAAATTTAGCGAACGCCCGGCTGTAGCGCCCCAAACGTGGCTATACTGAATTTCTAGGCCATGATTTTGGCTGTCCTAACAAACCTCAGAGTTAGGTTGCTTAGTTACATTTTAAAACTGGACTGAGAGGATGGGAAACCTGTATATAAATACACTTCCAAAAAATGGACACTTATTGGGAGACCCAAATAGCTTGCATAGTAAAATATGCAAGATGCACTCTGAAACCATGGACATGCGCAAATTACAAACTACAGACAGCTTTCAGTGCACCGAGCCATTTGACAACTTAAAACACTGGACACGCAGCTCAGTGCGAGGTGGCAGCGGGTGAACGATTCGGCACTTGTGGAATGGGGAGCTCTTTACCCAGAATCCACAGTGGCAGAGAAACCGCTCTATCTGTGGGATTGAAGGCTTGCACGGACAGAGCAGTTTCTCTATCCGCAAATGCCGATAACGCCACCGCATCTCACTCCACCAATGTTCCCTCTAAGCTGTGCAGCCCGGGCCCGGCTTTTCCAATGTGAAATTTTGCGCATGCAAAAGTTAGGGGGAGCATTGCACTCCACCATATGTCAGTCAAGCCCCCCAGCACTTCAAACATTAGCAGCTGCAGCACATGGAGGGAGGGGGTCCCGGACGGGGGTCTGCTGGACATTAATTCCCCCCCAACTTTGGCTGGGCTCTCCCGGGCACTCTGGCCATACAGCAGCCACCTCATCCTGAGCAGGCTGCCAATGTAGCAGATCTCCAGATCCGACATGGAAATGGACCCCGGGATGGCAACGAAGTAGGAAACCCAGCAAACTGAAAATGAACTGAAGTCACATCCCGTGGGCAGGGCTCCAGCATTTGACCCGATCCCAGGTGAGGAAGAAAAAAGGAGGGACGCTGTAGGAGATGCAGCCAATTCCGGAATATTTGGCTCACCGGTTTATTCTCTCGGCTGTTTCTTTCATAAAACCGGCTGCTGCCTCATGCACACCCGCAGGCCGTGACCTCGCCAGCCTCCCGAATCAAGGGAAGCGAGCGGGGCCGTCCTTTCCTGCCCTAGCACTGCATCCATACACTCTCTCAGCGGCTGCTGGCAGCTCCTCTCCTCCTGACCCTGCCATCATCATCTTTCCTTCGGCTTCTGATGGAGGAGCCTTGGCTTTGAGGAGTGAAGGCTGTCCCGGGGGGTCTCTGTCTTTCTGCTGCTCTATAAAGTGATAGACAGGCCGGTGAGTCCCAGCTACCAGTCAGCCTTCCTGTGGACTCTCTGCTCAACCAGCTCCTACACGCAATGTGACCTGTTGTATTTTCACCTTCCCACTGTTCTAAGACTTGCCTTTGGAAGCTTCAATATGCCGGCACAAGCGGTCCTCACAGTTCCCCCTTTGTCATGTGACTGCCCTAATGCTGGTAAGTAGAACTGAGAAACGCAGTTCATGACTGAAGTTACACGCTGCTCCAAGTGAGAGTGGTTTGAAATGAAACGGGGACTTAGACTGGCAAAGCTGTTCAGTGAACAGAGCTGATCGCTGGTGTGTGGGAGCGGGGTTCGAAGCGTTGCTGTAGCTGATTGGGCACTGAACATAATCTCAGCTGCTGCCGCAAGATTGTTGGGGAAAAAATTTTACAGTACATACAATGGTCATTTTGAAAATAAGTACACCTGCAACAAAAAAAGACAGCTGATGCCAGTCCCTAAGGTGTCTGTAATTTTCAGGTTTCACTGCACAAGGCAGTCATTTTTGTTTCTTTTAACTCACGGGAAGTTACTACGTGACTATCCTGCAGTTCGGGCTTTGGTACTAGAGCACGTGCAACAGCAAATATTGAATTAGTCAACAGTAAGATTGTAAAATGCATCGAGCCTCTTGCTTTTTTTTTTAAGTTATACAATTGGCCTCAGTGCCCCTGAGCAGTGGACTGGAAAAGATCGACCGGGGTTCCCACTCCTGATTTATTCCGCAGCTTCCGGCCGTATACGCACTGACATCGACGCGGACAGGATCAGGCTTGGCTGTGAAGGCCTCCACACTGGAATAACCTACTAAAACTAACTCGCACATGAAGAATGGCCACTTGGGTGAGGTACAGGACGGCATCAGCACCTCTGGAACTTGATCCTGACCAGAATCAAGCAGAGGCGATCTTTGTAACGCTAACATTAAACATGTGAAAACTGCACTTTGCTGAAAGTATGTTGGGAAGTTTATTGCAGAATAATTGGTAATTTATTATACTACAAAAAAACACATCCTACATAGAACAAATAAAAGTTTAATGGATTACAAGCAATAAACCAAAGTAAATAAAGAATAATCATGCATCTCTAACATGGGGGTAGATTTTCAACTTGCTGCCCGTTAATAGAAACGGCCCGATTTTCATTTTTTGTTCCATTTCATTTCAATAGTTTATTCAGTTAACTCTGGTTGAAATATCTCTGTCTCCACAAGACGCCAGCACTTCCTCTGACTGAAATGTGCTAACACATGAAATTCTGTTGCTAAGCAGCCATTGCTGGCTTTGCCATAGAGTTTTGTCTTTGCATTGATAAGTTTGCAACGCCTCGATTTTTAAAATTCCCATCCTTGTTTTTTGACCAAGTTTTTGGTGATCTGCCCTAATATAAAGTTTGCTAAGGCTGCTGTGCAGCGCCGTGGGACGTTTCACTACATTAAAGGCGCTTTATAAATGCAAGTTGTTGTGGGGGGAGATCGTGGCTCTATTTAAAATGAATGCAGTCAGCACTTTTGGTTCTAATTAATTGCCAGTACAATGGACACAGGCAACATCAAAGAAATGGGATGTGGAGTCACTGGAGAAGTCTGTCACCAGGAAGGGTACACGTAGCGTTTTGCAGCTAAATCAGTTAAGGTGGAGTTCTACACCCATCAGTCTTAAGTGTAGTTTATTTTTCCTTGCCCCTATTGGGCACTTTTTGTAGGTGGTCCTTCGGGACCCTAGGCTCAGGAATCCTGGCCTGTCATGAAGACTAGAGCACGTCTGTGTCACCTGCAGGTAGCAAATCGTTCCTGGAGTTTGTCTTAAATGTTGAATCTTTTTCTTGCTTTCCCTTTTGTCTCTATTTTCTCTCTCTCAATCCATTCTCTTTCTATCTCTAATTTACCCTAATTCCTTCTCCGTCGTTCGCTCTTTCTCTATCCTTTTGTTTCATTGGTTAAGGAGATAGGCCATTGGACCTGATGCTCATGAGGTCCCAGAAGCCCTGTTGACCTCGCTGTGCCATTATCAATTCGCAATTCCAGCAATTTGCGATGCAAATATAGCGCAATCAGAAGATTGAGGTAAAAAAATCCAATGCTCGCCACGAGATATGCCATTCCAGCAATTTCTGGGCCAATATTTTGCAAAATACCATGTGGCATTAGAGCTTTAACATATGCTTTATAAGCAGCTCTCACTCTGTGCCTGCCAGTGACACGGTTCATTTATAATAGTTCTGTAGCCCCGTTAACAAAACAGGTCCCTCTACTTGTACAATCTCTTACTTGCCTTTTTTCACTCTTCCTTTAATTGTTGCTACAGCCATCAGATTCAAATTGCTGCTCCGGATGCTTCATAAAATGTATGGTGAATCTAAGGGTCCAGTGCAATAATTTTCTCCAGTTGTTACCGTCTCACTCCATAGTACTAAGGCAGCCTCCTCATAATTCTCATTGGGTCATAATTTGCTGTGGCAGGGTATCTAACCGTGTCTGCCGTTGGTTAGACTTGCCCTTTGCATGTTTAGGTTTTTATTTTTTGGTGTGGCAAGTTGTTGAAAGCGCGAGCTGATAACGTCACAGCGAGGGCATCTGGGCCCTGAGTGAACATGGCAAGCGACTGTGTATCTCCTTAAGGATTGTGAAATAAACAGCACAAGGAGTGAGGAGGAAGTGTAAGAGTGGGTGAATTCAATGTCACATCAGCTACAGAAAGAGAGGGGGAGGGAAAGATGGGATTGAGAGAGAGAGAAAAAAGGAAGTAAAAAAAAATGTTTTTAATTTTAAATTTATAACATTTTTAAAATCTCTCAACAATGAAAACCTGAAGGAATGAGACTCCACACTTGCAATAGTTAATTTTCAGTGCCAGAGAGGTTGACTGGCAGTGACCTAACACTTATCACATTGTTAAAAGGGTACTTGGACTTGAAATGATTTGACTTCACTTTCTGTGGTGAATTTAGTTTGTATCTACCCTCCAAATACAGCAACTTCACATCGTTCAATGCATTTCACTGGTGAGACAGTCAGCGAGGTGCCGTTTTCGAGAAGCTAATGGCGGATTGGCACAACTCGGACAGCAACTTTTGGATATTTTGAGTTTAACCGCACATCTGCTCCTCGCCTGAAGTTGCTGCACCATTTGCACATAAATAACGGTGAGCGCCATTCGCCTCTCCGTTATTTTGACAGCAAAATCTGGGCCAATGTCTATGTAGGGTCTAGCTGTCAACCACCCTTCCCGACAACCCATTTCAGCTGCTAATCACCCTCTTATGAAATATTTATGGGTCTGGATTTTGCAGTCGGCGACGTACCTACGGAGTGCGCTGCCGCCATCCGAATAGAATGTGTACTTACCTAATGGGAACCCTCCTTCGTGAACTTGCTCGCTGATGCTGCGTACTCGAGGGCACGAGACCCCAGGGCCGCAGCGTGGGCGGAAGCGTACCTGGGATCACGTAGGCCGTGCTCCAATCAGGAAACAGAAGCAACATGTATCTGGAGAATTGATCTTTGAAGCTTTCTCAGAGAAAGAATAAAAGGAAATAAAAACAGGAAAAGAATAAATCAATCCAGGGAAAAGAGGAGGCAGATTCCAGTAGTTTAATGGCACTCAGGAGAATCAGGGTGAAATTCAGTTACATTAACATCTGCTACCTTCCCATTTCCTTTAAAGAAACACAAATTTAACAACATCCACTATAAGTTGTTAGATGATTCCACATTTTCTCCTGGGTGCTGTCCCAAATGAGACACTCGGGTTCTACAACTTCATACGTTCCTGGATGTCATCTAATTGAAAAAAGAGCATTTTTTTTCAAATTCTAATACAGTAATAAAGCATCAGACGAAGATTCGGGTATCCCCTTACACTGTGGAAGCAGGCCCTGCACCTGTTTCCACCAACCGTAAAATTTCCGTACGTAATTGTTTGGCAATTAGCCCAACTCTGCGCCGGCAATTAGGTTGTCAATGTCGGTGCAGATTATCTCTTCAAGTCGGAACCTGACAGATCGTAAGTTTGGGATTTAGCGCATGTGAACTTGCTGTCCATTTCAAAGGCGGTATGACGGCGTACTCTCTGAGTACGCTGTCATACCCATCGCAAATTCTGGCCCATGATATCTGTCCCAACCTTGTCCTTCAGAATCCTGAACCTCTACCCGTACCTGTTGCCTAGGTGTATCTGAAATGACTGCTATTTTTGGTCATCTTGTGCTGAACAAGGCATTTCAAATGGACCAATAGATATTGTGGCTGCTTCTCTATGAACGTATAGGGGTGACTTTGGCTGAATACTTTAGGAGGTAAAGAGGTGGCCAAGATGGGGTCTTAAGCTGCAACACCGGTTTAGCCCTTGTTTAGCGCAAGACGCCATCTTGGTAAAGGTGTTGAAGCCAGCACTAGTAACAGTCACCCGGAGGATCGTTAAGGGGCTGATCGACAGTTAAATTGCCTGCTAGCACTCATTAAGGAGGCTGCATGCTATTTTGGTGGATAACGCTTTATTTAATGACCTCTCCTAACAGTGACCAGCTGAACAGGAGTAAACAAGTCATTGCTGAGAATTTTGAGCACGACTTGAAGGTCTATCACCTTTTACTGTTCACTTGCTGCTGGAGGTTTGAAGAGGACTTTTGAAACACATTGGGAGACTTTCTGGGACACTTCGTCAAGACTTCACCAACACGATCAACATTTATTCTGGAAATTCTCTGCGGACTTCACCTAAAAAGAGTAAGTGTTGTGCTACTCTACCTTATAGGAGTCGCCGGGAGAAAGGGAGTGCTTGGTCAGAGGCATCTTATTAGGGGTCCCCTTGGTCTGGAGGAGGATGGGAGGAGGACATGAGGCCAGGCAGAGCAGCAGCAGCTGCTGCAGTAGGGGGGACAGGAGGGCGAGGCGGGCTCCTTCCCCCCACCCCCTGCAGTGAGTACAGGGCATCCCTCCTCTGGGCCTCCTCCACCAGGACCTCCAGTGCCGTGTCCGAGAACCTGTGCACCCTCTCACTCGGTCCCTGAGCCATCCTGAAACCTGCCGCTGTGTGTCTGCCTGCCCATTCCACACCTTCAGTGGGAGTGGGTGTGAGGAGCCCACATTTACTGCTCCACGAAAATGGTGTCTAATTAGCGCTCGAGTGCTAGCCCTGCAGGTGTCTGGTTTAGCACCTCCAGCAAGTTCAAAGTATGAGAATCAGCAATTAGGACCAAAATTGCGTGCTAAATCCAGACTTTAAACAGGCGTGTCCTATTAGCACAGCTCCCAATTAGTGCCTGTTTTCACCTTTTCACCAAAATAACCCCGATAGACTTTTGTTATTGTAGTTAGAGGTTTATTTTATGAACTGCTGAGACACATCTCTCATAAGTTATTAAACTCCCTCTAGCATGTTAAGATCTATCACCAGTCCAGACAGTCAGCACATATCACCTATAGGAGCAGGAGGAGGCCATTCAGTCCCTCAAGCCGGTTCCACCATTCAGTTAGATCATGGTGTGGAGATGCCGGTGTTGGACTGGGGTGGACAAATGTAAGAAGTCACACAACACCAGGTGCCTCTTCACTTCACTCCACCTGACGAAGGAGCAGCGCTCCGAAAGCCTGTGATTTCAAATAAAACTGTTGGACTATAACCTGGTGTTGTGTGACTTCTTACAGGTAGATCATGGCTGATCTGTATCTTGACTCCATCTACCCCCCGGGTTCTGTAACCCTTAATGCCCTTGCCTAACAAAAATCTATCAATCTCAGTTTTGAAATTTTCAATTGACCCCCAGCCTCAACAGCTTTTTTTGGGGGGGGGAGAGTTCCAGATTTCCGCTACCCTTTGTGTGAAGAAGTGCTTCCTGACATCACCCCTGAACAGCCTGGCTCTAATTTTAAGGTTACACCCCCCCCTTGTTCTGGACTCCCCTCACTAGAGGAAATATGGTAATTAGAGAGAAACTATCAAATCCTTTAATCCAGTATAAAATACCTTATCCTGAAGTGGCACCTAACACTACAAAACACAGCACCATGGTTTGACTGTCATGCAGCTGTTAATGGTTGCTTGGGTTTCTGCATGTGCAGAGAATTTTACGAAACCACAACTGGACAGTCGTAGATTTTAAAAAGGACCCCAAAAGATACAAGTTTGATTCCTGCACTCCATTGTGTTGCTAATGTCCGGTGTCGCACTGTAGTGAGATGCTGAGCAGAGCCAGAGGACTTCCTCACACTAGACATAGCGACAGCCCTGAGCTGCTGCTGTCGTGTGCTTCCTAATGATGAGTGTAAAGAGTACTGTTGGAGGCTTGAGGGCAGGTTCCATTGATCTAATTAAGGAGTCATGTTCCCTTGGATTCTTTTGCTGTCTGGATCAGCTCAGGCTCTTCAATTGGAAATTAAGTTCCCTCTGGCACCATTCCACTGCTGTGCCCATAAGAGCGAGGAGCAGAATGTCTCCCTGAAACAGTGGAATGGTGAGGTTTTTCCTCCAGGGAAGGGGTGGAGATAATAAAATGAAGGATAACTTTGAGACTTCAGAACACATTTTGCTGTTACATAGATAGGGACAGCATTCTTCCAAATTCACTGCTAAGCTGAGCGTTTGAATGAAATATATTTTAATATTTTACTCCTCAGCATCTAGCAGTATCCCGCCATCCCATGGAGCAAATATGATTTTTGTAAGCTTTCCCTGCAGCATTCCTCCAAACTATTTCAGTTTGGTATATGCTGTCAATTTATCAGAAATGCTTCGGAACTTGCTGCTTTTTCTGGTTTGTAATCTGCGGATCCCGGTTAGCACAGCACTTACCAGAAGATACAGTTTGACCCAACCAGGAGCACTTGCTCCACTTTTGTTTGTGCACTTTACAAACTACAGTGGCACTGAAATACCAAATGGGGCAAGGCTTGGCAAACAGGTCACTTTCAACTTGGATTCAGGAACCCAATGCAAATTGATCAAATTTGCTGATATTAAACTAGGAGGGATACTGGAATCATAGGAGGCATCACAGAAATGAGCTGGACAAAATAAGTGGACAGAGCAATGGCAGATTAATGTTACTGAGGAAAAGTGTAAAGTACACTTGCATTTCATGAATGGTGTTGAAATAGCTAAGGATGAAATTGAGAGGGACTCTGGGCTAGAAATTCATATACTTACCGCCACTCCATAGCACCATGAAATGGCGATAAAATGGCGACCGCCACACTTTCGCCAGCTGCTGGCAGGTCCCGCAGTGGCAGCCATATTTCTCTCCACTTTGCGCTGCCGGTAACTGGCAGTCCCCTGTAAAATAAAAAGGTGATGTAGTGACGTCAATCGGCGTACAGCGCCGACTTAACGTCACTAATGCGAACTTCGACCCTAGCGCTGAATTCAGCACGCCAGTTTAATCTGCCATTTTATTGCCATTTCATGGTTAACCTGGCGTGCAAGCAGGCTGACAGTGGCAATGGCTGCAGCTCTTAAAGGGGCACACACATCATTCAGGTAAGTTTGAATTTAAGGGTTTGGACTGGAGTTTTTTTTGATTTTATTGAAGTGGTGGCTTGCTGCAATAGATGGGAAAAGTTTTTTTAAGTGTGTAGGGAATGCTGCTCGACGCTTGCAAGGGCTCGGATGGTAAATGAAGGCCTTTGAGAAGACCGAACATGCTGCGAATACTCAGCAGGTCACGCAACATCCGGGGAGAGAAAAACAGAGATCACGTCTCAGGTCGACATGCTGCCTGACCAGCTGAGTATTTCCAGCATTTTATGCTGTCATTTCACATTTACAGCATCCACTTGCAGAGAGAAGAGGAAGACGCAAAAGAGGAGGAATCAGACGGAAGGATGCATCCCAGACAGCCCCTTTGTGGCTAGGATATCCGGGATGGAATCATCCGCCTGCGGTCCCACTGGCTGGGCAGGCTCCCTCTTCTTGTTGACCCACTGGCTGGGCAGGCTGCATTTCTTGGGTGTGTGAAATGAGGAAGGCACAAGGGTGGAGTTGTGCTGACGAGAGGGCGGGAAAGCATGAGGTGCATAACAGAAGGAGGATAATGTAGGAGGATACCAGCATCTTGTATCCTTTCAGCACTGCCACTGGCCGAGGGCTCAGCCATGCCCCTGCCAAGAATGGCCAGCACTGTCTCCTCCAAGAGGGTGAGGTGAGGCTAGGAATGGGAAATGTGCTTCGTCATTGGTGCAGATTGTTGGTAGGTGAGTGATTGGGGGTCGTGCATTGAGCAGTGTGGTAGTGGTGTAGTTGGTAGAAAACGGCTTTTGAAGATGCATTCACTGACTTTGACCAGTGGTCTGAGCTCATGAAGCTTCTTTGGGCACTAGAGCCAGATGGTGGGGCGACACTGCTGGCAGTGACGGCCTCGGTGATGCACTCCCACATCCTTCTTTCTGGAGGACCACCTGGTCCCTGTGGGTAGAGGGCCGCTCTTGCAGTGTTGACCCCCTGCACAAAGCTGGAGTGCTGCGTGAGAGACCCTGGGTGCTCCTTCCCTGGCTTGCTGAGCCATTTGTGTTAGTGCTGAGGCATTTTCCCATTTGTTGCGGTTAACAAATAGATAGATTTCTAGACACAAAAGGCATCAAGGGGTATGGGGAGAGAGCGGGAATATGGTATTGAGATAGAGGATCAGCCATGATCATATTGAATGGCGGAGCAGGCTCAAATGGCCGAATGGCCGACTCCTGCTCCTATTTTTCTGTTTCTAACAGCCGAATATTCACATTTGGAACTTCTTTTATATATTGACTATTTCTTAAAAGGCAGAAAGGGCTGAAAAATGCATTGATTCACTGCATTTTATTTTGTATTGCTTCAGTGCGCATGGCCCCTTTAATTCTCAGACCTCTTCATTGCCCACAATTCCTTGCGAGCTCCACAGCTTTGCTCCCAGAGACTGTGGGAAGCTGCAAGGCCGGACCTGGACAGGAACTTCGTCCCGGATCCCTCCAGCAACGCCACCAGGACAGCGTTGCACGGAAGGTGAGCGCTGCGCCACCTATCTCCACACCCCCCCAGACCAATTTCACTCGCTTAGCGTTGCGGCCACTTCCAGCGGCCATCAACTGCAGTTGCCTGTAACACCGGCAACTTTGCTGGTGAACACACATTTTTTCCCCTTGGAATCTTCGACTCAATGCTCAATATATCCAACCAATGCCGAGCAGCAATCAGCAAAGCCAATAGAATGTTGAACTATATCGCCAAAAGAGTAGAATACAGGTCAGCAGAAGTGGTGATCAAATGGTATAGAGCTCAGGTCAGATGGCACCTCGAGTGTTGTGCCCAGTTCACTGAGACACAAGGGAGGCATTGAAGACCGTGCAGAGAAGAGCCATATTAAATCCGTGAATCTTAAGGTATGGTGTTCTTCAATAAATAGACGGAGACTGCAGATCAACAATCAACAGGTGTTTACTGGATGAGGGTAGTCTAAAAACTAACAGTACAGATGCCTGCTCAGGGCTTATATACAGGTGTGGTCACTGCCGGTACTACAGTATACAGGAGCTGTAAAAGTAATTCTCTCTTAAAGGTACATACACTACAATTCCTCCCCTTTTAGATTAACAGTACCATAACATTCAAATAACAGTTAACACTTTAACATGCACAGTAACTGAAATAGTCCATTTATAGATTCAGTCTTTGGGGCGGCTTCCTGATCCTTTCTGGATAGCGCCTTTCCTGAGTGTCTTGTTCTTGGTGCGGAGGCGATTCTGGCCCCCTGTCATCGGTTGGTTCATCAGCTTCCAATGCTACTGTTTCTGGGGTAGATGCTACCGGTATGTCGGGTTCATCACCAGGTACGCTCGACATGGGGTTGACTCGTTCCTGTGACGCTAGGATCTGGTCGACATGGCATCTCACAATGTTCTCCCCGACATCCACTGTGTACATTAGTGTGCATATCGTTCCGGGTTGCCATTTCTCTGTTCGGTAGTCGCGGGCCAAGACTGGTTGTCCTACATTGAAGCTCCTTGTCGGCTTCTCATTGATGTGCTGGAATTGCTTATTCTCAACATTTCTTCGCACATTTGGTCTGAGCAAATCCAGACGAGATCTCAACCTTCGGTTAAAGAACATCATGGCCGGGGTCTGGTTGGTAACTGCATGTGTCGCATTTCTGTAGGCTAACAGGAAATTGTCCACCTTATGCTGCAGTGGAATGTCGTCATCGCACATGGCCCTTACTGCCTTTTTAAAGGTTTGTACGAACCTCTCAGCCAATCCATTTGTGGCTGGATGATACGGGACAGATGTGTAATGCCTTACCCCATTCCTTCTCATAAATTTCCGAAACTCTTCGGACACAAACTGTGGTCCGTTATCAGAGCAAATCTGCTCTGGCAAGCCATTCCTGGCAAATATGGTCCGTAGGACTGCAATCGTTTCCTCCGTAGTGGTGGAGGACATTTTGATCACCTCAGGCCATTTCGAGTGCGCATCCACGGCTATTAAAAACATTGAATCCATGAATGGACCAGCAAAATCAATATGCACCCGTTGCCATGGAGAGGAGGGCCACTCCCATGGGTGTAGAGGGGCATGTGGTGGTGCATTTTGGACCTTCTGGCATTCTGAGCAGCTCTTTGTCAGGTCCTCGATTTGCTGATTGATCCCCGGCCACCACACAAGCCCTAGCAAGGCTTTTCATTTTCACCCCTCCCAGATGGCCTTCGTGAAGCTCATTGAGCACTCTCTCCCTTAACTTGGGTGGAATTACCGCTCGGGATCCACACATCAAGGTCCCCTGGCATACTGACAGCTGGTCTCTTCTGGATGAGAATGCTGGCAACAGTGAGTCGCCATGTGTTGGCCATCCCTTCACCGTCAAGTCATATACCCGAGACAGTGTCGGGTCATTTTGGGTCTCCTTCTCTATATCCGCGTTAGTTCCTGGCAAGCGTTCAATTATAGTCGAATAAAATATTTCGACAGGGTCCACTGCTGGTGCTTCCTCCGCAGTTGGCAGTGGCAGGCGTGATAGCCCATCAGCGTTTCCATGCCGTTTCGTGCCCTTATACTCTACTTCATATTGGTTCGCCCCTAGAAAAAGGGACCATCTTTGTAGCCGTTGTGCAGTCATCACCGGAACGCCCTTCTTTGGATTAAAGATGGAGACAAGTGGTTGGTGGTCAGTCAGCAAGGTAAACTTCTGCCCGTGCAGATAGTGGTTGAACTTTTTTACTCCCCATACTAGGCTGAGGGCCTCCCTGTCAATCTGGGCGTAGTTGCACTCGGCTGAGGTTAGTGACCGAGACGCAAAGGCTACTGGCCTCTCCAACCCGTCTGGGAATTTGTGCGACAGCACCACTCCAATACCATAGGGTGATGCATCACACGCCAACCGAATTGGTAGTGCTGGGTTGAAATGGGCCAACACCTCTTGATGTGATCAATTCTTTGCACTTCTGGAAAGCTCGTTTACATTCATCATTCCACTTCCATGGTACCCCCGTCTGCAGTAGGGTGTTCAGTGGGTGTAATACTGTAGACAAATTTGGTAAGAACTTATGGTAGTAGTTCACCAGCCCGAGGAACGACCTCAGTTGTGACGCATTTTCCGGTGCTGGAGCCTTGACTACTGCCTCAATCTTTTCAGGGGACTTATGTAACCCCTCTTCATCAATAACGTGACCACAATACGAGATCTGCTTCTGGAAAAACTCGCACTTGTGGCGATTAGCTCGTAGCCCATATTCCTTCAATCTAGTGAGTACCTGCTCCAGGTTGGCGAGGTGATCACTGTCATTTTTGCCCATGAGCAGGATGTCGTCCAAATAACACTGGGTCCCTGGAATCCCTTGCAGGACTTGATCCATTGCCCTTTGCCAAATAGCCGGAGCCGATGCTACCCCAAACACCAGCCGGTTGTATTGGTAGAGACCTTTGTGAGTGTTGATCGTGAGGTATTGTTTCGAGGCTTCTTCTACCTCCATTTGCAGGTACGCCTGGGCCAGATCAATCTTAGTGAAGCGTTTTCCTCCAGATAGCGAGGCGAAAATATCTTCTATCCGCGGAAGCGGATATTGTACCGTGTGAAGGACTGGGTTCACTGTCACCTTAAAGTCCCCATAGATGCGAACCTTCTTTGGTTCCCCAGGCGTATTACTCAACGACCTCTTCATTACAGGAACGATGGGTGTAGCCCACTCGCTCCAGTCCACTTTGGACAGTACTCCTGAACGTTCCAAACCTTCCAGCTCTGCTTCGACGGCTGGGCGGATTGCATAAGGCACCGGTCTGGCCTTAAAAAACTTTGGGCTTGCATTTTCCTCTATTTTAATCGTCGCTGTTATGCCTTTTAGTGTTCCGAGTCCCTCCTGGAACACTTCTTTTGCGTCAGTTAGCATTTTTGACAGTCGTCCAGGTGTGACGTCGTCATCCTTTTTGGCCTCTACCGTCAGTGCCTGTATGGAATGCCAATCTAATTGTATCTTCCGGATCCATTCATGTCCTAGTAGTGGTGGTCCTCCATCTGGCAATACATATAGGTCAATTTTTGGTATTTCCTGCCCGTTGTATATCACGTTCACCCTTATTTTTCCTTTGGGGTAGACTTTTTGCCCCGTGTACGTCTTCAAGACAATCTCTGTAGCTTTCAAGGGTATATGTGAGAATAGCCGCTTGTAGTCCCTTCGGTTTATGACTGTTAGGGCTGATCCTGTGTCCAATTCCATTTTCACTTGGACTCCGTCTATCTTGAGCGTGACCCAGATAGTCTGGTGATCCTCCATTTTGATTACATTATGTAGTTTCAGACAACCCAGCTCCTTGCTTCCGGAGTCTGTATCACTTTTCTGTTCATCTGAACTACTCTCCGTCACCTTATGTACCTTTTTGTACTTCTCTTGTGGAGATTTCTTGTTGCTGGTTTTCTTCCCCGACCTGCAGACTCTTGCTATGTGTCCTGCTTTTCCACACTGTCTGCACACTTGGTCCTTGAACCAACAATCCTTCTGGTCGTGTGTTGTTCTGCCGCAGCGATAACACTTCCCTGCTCCATATGACATTTCATTGGTGCCATATTCTTGCGGTCTCCGTTGTATCTCTGCAGCGCCCCGTGCGGCTGCTTCGTGTGATACTGCTATGCTGAAAGCCTTGTCCAGCGTAAGATCCTTTTCTGATAGAAGCCGTTTCTGGGTTCCTTCACTTTGAAGCCCACACACAAACTTGTCCCTTAACGTATCTGCTAGTCCCATTCCAAACTGGCAGTGTTTCGATAGCTTGCGCAGTTCCGTTAAATACTCAGCATTACTTTCGTCTTTATGCTGGTTCCTTTTGTGAAACTTAAATCTTTCTGCTATCAGCAGCGGTGTGGGGTTTAAGTGGTCCTGTAGGATTTCCACTATGTTTTCGAAATCCTTATCCACTGGCTTCTCTGGGGTTATTAGGTTTCGCAGTAAGCCATATGTTTTTGCACCCATGGAATTCAACAAAACCAGTGCTTTCCTGGCATCTGGCACTTCATTCGCCTTGCAGTACACCTCAATGCGTTCCACATGTCGCCCAATCTTCGACTTCATTGTCGAACGCTGTGACACTGCCACTCTTCGGCATCCCTGGGTGTGGTTAGACTGGCTAAAATGGCGTCTCCCGCGCTCTCCCTTCTTCTCCGCTGGCTCAAAATGGCATCTCCCGCGCTCGCCCTTCTTCTCCGCTGCGGCTTCAAAAACGGCGTCTCCCGCGCTCTCCCTTCTTCTCCGCGGCTCAAATGGCGTCTCCCGCGCTTCCTTTCTTCCCCTGCGGACGCTGCTCAGCCCTTGAGCCCTGGCTGCGCTCTGCGCGTTTTCCTGTGCGCCTCTCTCGTTGCCGCCGCTCGGTCCTGAACCCCGACTGTGCTTTACCCTCTCTCTCTCTTTTTGTTTTCCATCGACGCCGTTCGGTCTTTAACCCCCGGCTGTGCCCTGCGTGCTTTACCCTCTCTCTTACCCCGTTGACGCTGCTCAGCCTTTTCTGTGCCGTCAGTCGGCTCCAGCCGCCGCTGTCCGGGAAGGGTCTGCGCTGTACCTATTGCCAGCCTGTTGCTGGATCGTTGAGAGCTGGGCTTGGTTCTCCAGCCACAACAGCCTCCCCTGCGATGCTCACTCTCTGCCGGATGACTGGGTGGTTGAATTGAATCGTGAACCAGCGTACATTGCGGAAACCACGAACAATGTGATTTTGGGCATACACCTAGGTTTAAATTCCCCAATCGTTCAGCCAATTCCGCACAGACTACATTGGAATCTGAAGTTTTTCATTGGTCACTGATTTGGTGAAATTGCGTAAATATCAGACTATCGTACAGCACCCATAGCTCCTAACATTAGGTGAATCCTAACTATGGGATGTCCAAGCGCAAGTCAGTTATATTACCAAACTTGGCCTCACTTCAAAAGCATAAATCTGGTTAAAAGTAGCAACTGGAGGCATAACACTTGGTTATGGACAGAAGGTTTTAGCCAATCATCTTGCAGAAATTACTGGGCAGAATGGGCATTGGCTCCAATCTAAAATCTTTTCTGGTGGGGCCTCCCCCCAGCTGCTAAGTTTTTAGAAGCTAAAAGAAACTCTGGTAGCTGCTGTAGGCCATTTGTAAAGTGTTATCTGGTCCATCAACCTTAATAGCTGTCAACTGAAGAACGCCCTCACTCAGCCTATGGTGAGAACTAGTTACATGGGCTTTGTACCTTGAGGCATGGCTACACACATTCCTTCACTTGTATTGTATTGACATTTTATTTTCTATATGAAAGCCCAAAGGGGAAAATTAAAATTTAAGAAACGATACATTCTGATTAGTTTAATGTAATTTCATACTTCACAATTGATAGATTTTTAATCTAAGTGAAAACTGACTTTGGATTTTCAATAGACCAGTCAGCCCATCACTTCCCCAAAAGCAATCTCAATCTTAAATCCAATCCCCACCCCAGTTCAAACACTGTACCCTGTCCAACACACCACCCTCTCGGACATCTCTCCCTCCCAGGTTACACCGCCACTCTTCCTCAGCCCCGTACCATCCAACCAGTCATTCTTCATCCATCCTCTGCCCCCATTCAAGGTAGCACTCTTAAACTGCCCCTTTTCCCCTCAGCTAATGCTGGCACTATCCTTCCTCCCACACCCCAATGTGCTGCTCCCAGTCTCTCCTGTCAATAGTATTCATTCCCCCAGCACCACGGATACCTAAATATACTTTATCGAGGTGCAAACTACTGATTCAAGCTGCTTGAATGGCCTGAAATAGTCAGGGCACTTAATACATTATAAGTGGCACCTTTGTAATTCACTCCTATGGTAATGGAAAATGGTTAGCGCTATTTACTCGATATAGGTGGCTGTCTCTAAGCGTGGATGGTGTAAGTGGTGGGGACAGTACTGCTCTAATGAAAGTCAATCTAGCTGCAGCATACTGTAGGTCCGACCTCCCACCTACCGTATGTAGTGGCCAGGAGCATTTGCATTAGTGGCAGGAACCTCCGAGGAGCGGCAATGAGGAGAGTGCCCTGGTTCATGCTGAGAGGTGACAGCGTGAAACAATGACAGTTGGTAGGTATCAGCCACTTCTAATCATTAAAAATCACGAGTAGTGGGAGTATATGGGTGAGGGTATGCTTTCTCTAATATCAATGTGAGCAGGTAGTGGTAACAATCCTGTGAACAATTGAACCCTTCCATACACTACAGAAAAGACACAATGCTTCGGTTTTCTTCTGATCCACTTTTTTGCCTTTCTGCCTTTGCGTTTAGTTATGGTACTGTTCCTCTCTTACACAAACGACAGGATTCAAAACCAAATCAACAAAGGGTTGAGTAGAGTCAATCAATGTTTACACTGATAGATTTTCCAACTGCTTTTCTAAAACCCCAATTGTAAGCAAAATAAAATGAGTTGTTTTTTGTAGGTTAGACAGAGTATTACCCTGTGTTTAAAGAACACAGTAAGAGATGTCAATATAACACTAATGTCATACAGCACGGTTGTGTGTCACAGATTCTCACAAGCGTGCATGTGGGTGTGTGTATAGGGACACCTACATCTGCTGTCCCCATACAGAAAACACATTGAAATAGATGCATTTTATTCAGGCTGAGGGAATGTTCTGTACTTTATTTGCATTCATATTACTATTAACTTTATGCAATACATTTTTTTTAAAAGCTCACAGCAACAAGATATTTCACACACTTCATGTCCAGTTTCAGGAGGAGGGAGAAATGTGCTGTATTGTGACCAAACAACTCTTATACAAGCAGCTTATTATGTCTAAATGCCTTAAAGTGCTTTATGTACAATGAATTGCTTTTTGAATTGTATTAACTATTATGAAGACAAAATATGGATACAATTTACCAACTTTAATATAAGCACTTAAAATATGCATTTTTAAATAGAATTATACAAATTAAATTCAAAAAAATCGAAACTGCATTGTGACAGCAAACTAGATATCACGTTTTAAGTCCTTAACACTAGCAAAAAATATATATCTGCTAGGCTGTATCAATATTAAATGTCTTAGTTATGCTATGGTGAGGAATTCTGCCAAAACACTGAGAAACTACAAGACTCCAATCCTGGAATGCACTTCTCGTATTTTCCAGCTTTCATCTGAAGTTAACCGAGAAAATAGCATACAAAGCAAATGAACAAGACAAAGCTGCTTCCATGGATAGTCGCTTCAGAGGTTACTTGGACTGATGATAATGCTATAAGCCAGGAACTGTCCAGAGACAGGAGGTTCAACAAAAATCTGAATAATGAACTAGACCTAAAGAAGCTTTGATAGTGTAGACAGAGAGAGAGTGTTTCCACTTGTGGGGAAGAGCAAAACTATACATTTTTTAGCACTGTACCAAGAATACTTGCTGACAGTTGTATAAAAGAATGGAAAGTCAGTCTCAGCTATTTTAGCAACCAGTCAGGAGGAGTTCTTCACAAGTTCAGAAGGCACTTCCTTTTCTCCAAGTTCTTTCAGGTGTCAGGTGTTGCATTTTCTGGTAAGGAAGTCTGAAAGTCTGTTCAATGCTATAGTGCGTTCATATTGTGGAACTGTTCTTGGCAGTTGCTTAATGTGCCAAGGCTCTGAAACCCGCCCCATTTACATTGCAGGATGAATTTCAGAGAAGGGAGGCACTGGGTGAGACGCTGTTCAAAAATCGAGACTGCAAATTGGAAGTGGCTGCAACGTGTGAATGTGCAGTTGCTTCCAAAGTTTCAAGTGTCTGACTGTGGACATCAGAGGAAGGTCCAACCTGGTCAGATCAACAATGGATGATGCACTCTGCCGGCCTGTATGGATGGGCTGAGGGCACAAAAAACTAGGTAGGAGAGGGGGAAGATATGGCGTCCTTGCTAGAAAATACAGTAACTGACCAAACATAAAATACCAATGACAGCATTTGCTGATCAAGGAATGTTCTATGCAAGCCAAAACATAAAGATTAGTTTTTAGATATTTTAATTTTAAACTAAAAGTGCCTTCATGTGTGTCAAGCTCAAAAGAAACTTTTACTGAATACTGGTTAGATCTTATAGAATAGTGTTCAAAATATTTATTAGAACAAACACTTTGGACATATGGGCAAGTGATCCTCCTTTCCCAGTAGCCTAGCCTAGCAAAATGATTTGCGGCCCAACTCTCAGCTCGTCCCTTTCTTCCGATAGGTTTAATATATTTCTGTGATACACTACTTGAGTTGCTTGTTCCAATATTCCTATAGTGGTGATATAATGTGTAAACAACATTAAATTCTATTTAGCAAAATATTCCAATGCTGTACTTACTTCCTCATTCCCTACCTGTCACCATTTTCCTGAGGGCCTCCACAGGAGCGGCTCAAGCACCTGCCTGATTCGGGCAAGGCCTCATTTCAGTATGCTAATCCGGGACCTATGACATACATAGGAGCCCAATGCAGATTTTTAGCTACCAATGGGTGGACCATGTACCACGCACATTCCACCCATTGGTACCCAGCGTTTAGCGGTCTAACCAGCGCTCCTTAAAGGGACCGCTGCAGGCCACTCAGAAAAAAGTACATGATTTTTAGAATGACTTTTTTTGTGGGGTCAGAGGCATGAATGTTCCTCCTGGCCCCGCACAAATCAATCGGCCCGCTGCCAACCTGTCTGGCCCCCCGCACTCCCCCCCACTGCCACCACAGGGAGAAAATTTCCAGCTCCATTCCGCAGTGGAGCCGCTGGAATTCCCACCCTCCCCGACCAGCGAGCCATAGTTAAAATCCAGCCACTGTATCCATCTCGGCAGCCCTCCCAGGCACATTTACATAAAGCTCGGTCTTTATAAAGCCAAGCTTGCGAAGGGACTTGGTCTACAACCTGTGGACCAAACGCAGCTTATTTTGGGATTTGATCTGGTCTGTAGTCTGCGCCTGGCTCAACTTGCTATGCTCCCTCCCCTGCCCAGCGTAGCCTTGGAACTCAGTCATGTGATCATTGTCACAATAGATGATAGTTGATGGGGAACAGCATGCACCGCAGTGCCAATTCAGGAGCCCAAATTTGGAAGCCCTTTTTCAATCTAAATGCTTGCGAGTTACATGGGAAATTTAAACCTTAAAGAAATCGCAAACGTCATTGGACTGACGAGCGAATTGCGATGATTAGCAGCACTAAGAACGTAATCATTTTGCATTCAACATAGAAAGTGCTGTGAATGGTGTATTGTTTGACCTATTCTTTGACCTATCACCCAATAGCAGAGAGGCCTTGCAGTACATTGTGGAGGAGCCAGGAGCTGAAGATGGAAGTGACAATCAGTCAGTGGATTTTGAGGCCCAGGAAACTGCCAATGGCTCCACATGCAAGAGAGAAGTGTGTTTCTAATTACCAACAGCCTAGAATATCCTCCTCCGAGTTTTCTTGTTGTATGGTGAAAGATTCTGTTGTAAACATAATGCTGGATGTGCGGTTTAATCATGATTCTTCCCTAACCAATCATGTGTGACCATTCACTAATCGTGGTATACAGATCTGCCCCACTGCTCCAAAAGGTTGGAAACTCCTGCTTTAGATTAATGGAAGAGCAGCAAAAAGCCTGGAGTTAATTACTACATAGACACAACTTACATGGGAGTTTTGTGCCCACATGCTACTGGACACTTTAACTAGACAACCACACATGAAATATGTTACTAGCCAGGTAGGGGGTCCTGAGAAAGTATTGTCACATGGGGCAAATGACATGATCCACATATTGCACGGTCTATACAATAATTTGGCAAGGGGGAGGCAAAAAGGAGAGCCTATTTGAGCTAATAAGAATTGATGCGGTTTCTTCCACTTATAAATTACGAGAATGCGACAAAGCATCTATAATCTTAATCTGGTTATGCGAGGAGACCTGCTGTTGCTTCCTCCTCTGCATCATTTCCATTTGCCTTAAGGTCAATAAGTGTTTGTGCAAAACTGGTCCATTCATCGTTCCGGGGAACAGCGATTTGCTGAAAAGTGAAAAATACAAGAGAAACATGAGAATGATCATGGCATATCTATAATGTGACAATGATGGATTAGCGTTTCCTGCACCTTATCAAGGGGCTTGGAGTACTCCTGCAGTCATAGTGAATCAGTATCAGTTCATTTCCCCACCCCATTGTTCTCCCACCGTCCCACTTTGCGCACACTGCACAATCAGACGATTATTTGTGGACTGTAGCAGTCACTGCCACAGCTACTCCTGGAGGTGGACGATTTTGCTCAGACATCTTTGCCGACATTCAGCTGATAGCTGATGAAAGTCTGCATGAGATAATGAGATAGTTGGGCCGTAAGTGCTGAACTCCACCAGGATCTGCTATGGGGCCACAGCCACACAAGGGTGGAACACACTTTTTTTTTTTTTTTTAAACATTTTTTTTATTCGTTCATGGGATGTGGGCATCGTTAACAAGGCCAGCATCTATTGCCCATCCCTAGTTGCCCTTGAGAAGGTGGTGTGAGCCGCCTTCTTGAACCGCTGCAGTCCGTGTGGTGAAGGTACTCCCACAGTGCTGTTAGGGAGGGAGTTCCAAGATTTTGACCCAGCGATGATGAAGGATCAGCCGATATACTTCTAAGTCAGGATGGTGCGTGACTTGGAGGGAAACTTGGAGGTGGTGGTGTTCCCGTGCGCCTGCTGCCCTTGTCCTTCTAGGTGGTAGAGGTCGCGGGTTTGGGAGGTGCTGCCGAAAAAGCCTTGGCGAGTTGCTGCAGTGCATCTTGTAGATGGTCCACACTGCAGCCACGGTGCGCCGGTGGTGGAGGGAGTGAATGTTTAAGGTGGTGGATGGGTGCCAATCAAGCGAGCTGCTTTGTCCTGGATGGTGTCGAGCTTCTTGAGTGTTGTTGGAGCTGTATTCATCCAGGCAAGTGGAGAATATTCCATCACACTCCTTACTTGTGCCTCGTCGATGGTGGAGTCAGGAGGTGAAACACTCGCCGCAGAATACCCAGCCTCTGATCTGCTCTTGTAGCCACAGTATTTATGTGGCTGGTCCAGTTAAGTTTCTGGTCAATGGTGACCCCCAGGATGTTGATGGTGGGGGATTTGGTGATGGTAATGCTGTTGAATGTCAAAGGGCAGTGGTTCGACGCTCTCTTGTTGGAGATAGTCACTGCCTGACACTTGTGTGGCGCAAATGTTACCTGCCACTTATCAGCCCAAGCCTGAATGTTGTTCAGGTTTTGCTGCATGCGGGCACGGACTGCTTCATTACCTGAGGAGTTGCGAATGGAACTAAAAACGTCCCCACTTCTGACCTTATGATGGAGGTTGGGCCTAGGACACTGCCCTGAGGAACTCCTGTAGCGATGTCCTGGGGCTGAGATGATTGACCTCCAACAACCACTTTCCTTTGTGCTAGGTATGACTCCAGCCAGTGGAGCGTTTTCCCCCTGATTCCCATTGACTTCAGTTTTACTAAGCCTCCTTGATGCCACACTCGGTCAAATGCTGTCAAGGGCAGTCGCTCTCACCTCACCTCTGGAATTCAGCTCTTTTGTCCATGTTTGGACCAAGGCTGTAATGAGGTCTGGAGCCGAGTGGTCCTGGCGGAACCCAAACTGGGCATCAGTGAGTAGGTTATTGGTGAGTAAGTGCCGCTTGATAGCACTGTCGACGACACCTACATCACTTTGCTGATGATTGAGTGTAGACTGATGGGGCGGTAATTGGCCGGATTGGATTTGTCCTGCTTTTTGTGGATAGGACATACCGGGGCTGTTTTCCACATTGTCGGGTAGCTGCTAGTGTTGTGGCTGTATTGGAACAGCTTGGCTAGAGGCCCGGCTAGTTCTGGAGTGCAAGCTTTCAGCACGGCAGTCGGGGTGTTGTCGGGGCCCATAGCCTTTGCTGTATCCAGTGCGCTCAGCTGCTTCTTGATATCATGTGGAGTGAATCAAATTGGCTTCTGTGATGGTGGGGACCTCAGGAGGAGGCCGACATGGATCATCCACTCGGCACTTCTGGCTGAAGACGGTTGCAAACGCTTCAGCCTTGTCTTTTGCACTCGCGTACTGGGCTCAAGGGTCTGAGGCACTTAAATCAATTTGAGTCAGGTTTCTGACTACAGATGTTCAAAATAGTCTCAGTATATTTTATACTGTACATTGCTGTGAGATTCTAGTCATTTCCATTCTTGGATTCTCATCTATATTTCTATCCCCCTTCACACATTAGATTCATGGAGAGTAATTCTGCGTTGAAAAATATTGTTCAAGCTTCCTGTGATGGCTCGTGGTCCAATGCACCACCACCCAGTGTGGGACTGAATCATACAGACCAGGAATGTCTTTGACTCAATCCTTGGTCGGTGTTGAAGTATCTAATCTCAGCCAGAGGTGCAGTTAGGGCACTACAATTTACTTCAGTGCCCCGGGGGGAACTCAGCCAGTGACTTTTTTCCTGTGACTACCGCTGGAAAATGCCCATCTGCATTTTGGCAGGGATAAGATTGGAGCTGGCTGTGACATCCACCACAGTGGAATAACTTGCCGATGTTCTGTAGTCTCGTAGAGTGAAAAAATGACCACTTGCACAAGGCACTGGAAGGTGGTCAGTGCTTGTGCAAGAGCCAAGAGCTGGTGCCTGCAGGAGAGGCAGGGAGAAGAAAAGTTCAAATATAACAGGAAAGAACTGCAATTTAGCCTGCGGAACCTTCAATACAAGCTCCTTACCTCTCCGACATCATAAATCAACACTTGGCCTTCAGAATCACCCACAGCAATCTCTCGTCCTGACTGCGCCCACCGTACACGATGCAACGCAGGGTTTCCCTCCATGGTGACACTTGCAGTAGGAACCTGCATATTAGAAGTGTAATTAAGTTGTTTAAGGTTCAGTCTCTAAACGAAGAGGCTAGAAGGTGTTTTTGTTCTGAAGTATAAAGGCTTTATTACGTTCTAACAAAAACAGTCCCATTCACAGCTTATATACGTCATCAGTTCTTACAGGACCTCGAGTCTGCTTTGGGCCTGTATGTCAATCAATTTCACTGTCTCAAGCCCACCACTCATCTGATGTCTCCTACACATTCCACAAGGCTAGAAACAGACAACGCTTCCCATGCCACCGTCCCCCAAACATGAGATAACAATATGGAGACAGGGTGTCTCATGATGTGGACACATTGAAGACGCACTATTATTTAAACAATCTTTAGCCGAAGGTTAATAATATACAACAGGCCATTTTCTAGACAGCCTGCAAAATTGCTTTTCTTACAAGAAGCAACCAGATCAGTTTAAACACATCAAAGGGGCTCCTTACAGCAGTCTGAACTTGTATTTCAACAGCTATCTTCATTATTTACATAAGCAATAGAATA
Source organism: Somniosus microcephalus (assembly GCF_052327205.1). NCBI lineage: Eukaryota > Metazoa > Chordata > Chondrichthyes > Squaliformes > Somniosidae > Somniosus > Somniosus microcephalus. The sequence goes on from NC_141019.1 coordinate 4,376,929, forward strand.
GCATGGGCTATTGATTTCTCCATAACTGCCATCCACAATGTCCTAACCCCCATGATTAGCTAGGAGGAAGTACAAGACTCGAGGGGGGAGAAATTCGGTATCGCCCCGTTTGGGGCGCGATTATCGGCCGTGCGCAAAGTTTAGCGCCTGGCGCTAATTATCGCCTCCGACTGCAAACTTGGCTTTTATCGCCCCTGGAGGTGATTGGAGCGCTAAATCAGGCGCTACACACCTCTCTTAAGGTGCTAACACCGAGGAGCGAGGTGCTATCTCAGAGCGCTGGTGAAGTTCATGTGATGTCAGTCAGCAATGGAACACAGACACACTGGCTCCGGCCAGTTCTTAAAGGGGAGGGTCGATCTTGCTCTCCATCCACATCCTGCTCATTGCAGCCTTGAATCTCGGCCTGGAGAGACCTGTACATCAAATCTGCTGGAAAGAACAATGGAGAGGCCCAAGGAAAGAGCTCAGAGTGCAACCCCCACAGTCTCTTCTAAATCGATGCAAGGAAGGTCAAATCAAAATGAACCTGCAAAGTGCTGCTCAGTATCCAAAACTCCCTCACCCAGTGTTGAATCTCTCCAGAAGTCTTTCTCTCTCTCAGAATGCGTGGTGCAAAAATGTCGCCGACAAAAAAAGGCAGGAAGCGGTCGCCTTTAAATAGCGCTCCCCAGTTCCTAGCCGACTGCAAAACGCTCCCCTCAACCAGTCATTGCTAGCGGCAGGCGGTAAGGCAGGGGGCACCACTCAATATCCAGTCCGGGGCGCTACCAGGGCATTGCACGCTCGACTGACGTCACGATCTGCGGGCGCAGGAGATCATGGCGGTAGTGTTTAGTGCTACCGCAAAATGTCTGGTCAATTTCGCAAGCAGCGCAAACATCGCCGCACCCGGGCGCTAGTTGCTTTGCGCCCCATTAGCGCCCTCTTACAGCGCTAACTAGAGGCACAAAGCAACCACATTTTTCCCCCAAGGTCTATTCCTCCTTTGGATGTGCAATTGGTTTCACTGCATCAAAACCTTCGACAGATCAGTAATGACCTGAATCAATGATTTCTTGACGGTTATATATGACTTTCTTATCAGGGCACACACCTTCGCCACCCAAAGGACCACACACCTCCTGTACTCATGAGGATGTGGTCTGCTCCCAGGTTACAATGAATGTTGCTGTTAGCTGGTCACCATTTGCTGGAGACTCCATCATCCTGGTTTCCCTTCCATAGGGGCCCTTGACTTCTCGGTGCAGGCTTGGTTCAGAGAGGTTGGAAATTCAAGAGTTGGGAAATCCAACCTGCATCCCACCACTGATGCTCCAGTGTGCTTTGCCACCTAAAACTATTTCCGTTAATTAATAAGTCATATTCACCGATTGAGAGAATCCGGTTTCCGCCCAATGTCTTTCTCGACTTACCTCAGAGTCTTCATTCAAATTCCAGAGATCAAGCCGACCCATTCCATCAACACATGCAAAGAGTGCAGGGTGTATAGGAGACCACATGACGTCAAACACATAGTCTGAACTGTCCTCAAAGGAATACAAGGGCTTGTTACTCTAAAAGAAGAAAAGAATTCTGTTGACTTAAGAGATCACCAGAAAATGAATACAATACTCTAGACACATAAATTGAAAGCTAACAGAATTAATTTTCTTTCTCTCCAATTTCTCCTCTCCTGAAAGTACTGACTCCTTCACCGGGCTACAGTTCCAGTTGTCCTCTGCTACCTCTTTCAAGTGACCCTCAGCAGTGTCATCAGGCTGTGGAGGACATCACAGCCGAGCAGATCATGTTTCCACCCAGCACCCACACAGCCTTCCAATAGGGATTGCTGTAGAAGGATCAGGAGCAGGAACCTTGGCTGCATTTTCCTACTCTAACCCAGAGGGGCTGAGATCATCTAGTTCAGTACAGACTGTGGATTGAACCAGAAACCCTCCTGGTCTATCTGGCTGAGAGAGGGAGACGTCACCTCCAAGTCATTAGGGATGAATTAACACAATAACATTATTTCAGCCACAAATACCTGCTGAGGAGTCAAAATATTTAAAAAGTCACAATAAGCACAACTAAATTGTATAAAATCCATTCGAATTACATTGGTGTTGGTGGCAAAGTGATCATGCAAAAGGTTACATAATCACTCAGTAGATGCCGTCAGTGGAGTCTGCTAATATCCATTTATACCCACCTTAGCTGACCAGAGCTTCACAGTCCAGTCGAATGATGAAGTGATAAAAAGATGAGAGAAGTCCACTGCCCCTGCTGCTGTGTGACAATGGACCCCCGTCACTGGACCCTGGTGTGCTTCAAACATCTCGATGATTCCAGCTTTACTGTAATTTACAAGACAAACAATCACTCTGCAATTTCAGAACAATTGACACAATTGTGTTCTTGCTTTATCAGTTGCAACTGCACTAGGCATCATTCCTGTTGGCGGCCTCTGCATTTTTCTTCTACTCCAATTCCAATTCCAATTCCAATTCAAATGCTTTATTGGCATGAAAGTTTACAGAGAACCATATTGCCAAAGCTTACATAGCAAAAAGGTACAGTTTTCCAACATTCTGTAGGTGTCAATCGATTTGACATTTGTTGGGTACATACAATATTACTTTTAAACAATATTAATTTTAAACAGTCTTTGTACTTCATTTGGTACGTTCAATATTAATTTTAAACAGTCTTAATTTTAAACAGTCCTCAGGTTGTGACATGTTGTTACATATTTGGCCCCAAGGTATGGTCTGTCTCCTTCTCCCAGGACTAATCTCAATTTTGACAGGTCATCCAGTTCCTTGAAATCTGGGGTTGTTTGGCTTAGCTTGTTGAATAATATGTTTCTTGATGTGTTGAATTTTTCGCATTTTAGGAGGAAATGCATTTCTGTTTCAACCTCGCCGGCCAGACATTGATCGCATATTCTATTCTCTCTAGGCTGCCAGGATTTCTTGTATCTGCCTTTTTCAATTTCCAGTTGGTGGTCGCTTAGTCTGTACCTGGTGAGGGTCTGTCTCTGTTTTGTGTCTCTGATGGTCGTGAGGTAGTCTGCCAGTTTATATTCTCTTTTTAGGGCCCGGTAACATTCTAATCTGCTTTGGCTTTCGGTTATTTTGTTCCAATGTTCCAGGTAGGTTTCTTTGCATTGTTTAATGATTTGGTTCACTCGGATTGGTGTTTGGACGGCTGTGTTGGTCTGGGGCTGGTCAGGGTCCGGCTGAGTACTTAGTTTCAGTAGCAGCTGACTCAGGGGACTCTTTTCTGGGTTTAGCTCTTGGGTCTGAAAGGCTTTGAAATGAAGGGTGTCTGGGGAGCTAGATTTGAGGTGATTTAGGAAGTTTAGTGCTCGTTTTTGGATGTTTATTATCAGTGGGTATCTGCCTAGTTCGGCTCTGCATGCATTTGTTGGCGTTTTTCTTTGGGTGCGAAGGATGCTTCGGCAGAATTCTGCATGTAGGGCTTCTATTGTGTGTTTTTCCCATTTAGTGTAGCTTTGGTGATTTAGCGGGCCCCATACTTCACTACCGTACAGTGCAATGGGCAGGATTATGCTGTCAAATATTTTGAGCCAGATTTTGATTGGGATTTGGATGTTGTAGAATTTTCTTTTTATTGCATATAGGGCTCTTCGGGCTTTTTCTTTTAGTGCATTCACTGCTATGCTGAAGCTCCCTGATGCTGTAATAGTTAGACCAAGGTAGGTGTAGCTCATAGTGTGTCCTATAGTGGTATCACTGAGGGTAAACTGGTATTTGTTTTCCTGACATCTGGGCCTTTTTTGAAAAATCATGATGTTGGTTTTCTTTAGATTTACTGTTAGAGCCCAATTTTGGCAGTATTTGTCGAGTAGGTCTAGTTGTTGCTGTAATCCCTGTTCTGTGGGAGACAGCAGAACCAGGTCGTCCGCATAGAACTCTTTCCATTTCCCTCTTTTTCTCTCTCTGTTTGACTCAGACATTTGTTATCATCTCTGCCTTTTAAAAAAAAAATCTCAAACACTTTCTCCCTGCAAGTATCGTTGCTTTAGCAGGAGCCTGGGCGGAAGCAGGGGAAGAGGAGGAGCCTGGGGCAATTGTCCTGAAACTCATCATCTTTCCATTTGGATGTTCCATCCAGAACCCAACATCAAGACTGCAACTTAATTTCAACAGCAAGTTCACTGTATGTACATTGCCTAACCAGGATTAAATATGATGCAATGGGTATCTACAATTGCACACCTTGAAATAGATAATGGAAAGCCTGAAACTTTACATTTGATTTTGCATCATTTTATGGCCAAAGCTCCTCGTGGAGATCCAGTGAGTATTCAGACCAAGACACATGAACAGAGTGAAGGGCCCACGAGAAAGATTTAGCAGGAAAGATGCAATTCCCCACTGAATCAGTGAATTCACCCGACTGACATCCCTGTGGTACAAACATATCTATCACAGAGTGGGAATATTGCTGCTCGATTTCAATAATGGCACCCCACACATTCAAATAGCGGAAATTCAACTGTAACCCACTGAGGGGAAAAAAGTCAACAAGTGATCGGAACTCAAATTGTGACGGTCAGGTAGCAGATGGGCTGATTTGAGATTTCACTTGAAACGATGAGCTGGTCTACGAGTTTACAGTTTCATTTTTGTTAGGGAGCTTAATAAAACTGACAATGGTACCCAATTACTGTATGTCAAACAACAGCGGGAATACATGCAGAGATGTTCTATCATATGCAAAGGGATACGTGGATTATATTCACAATATAAATCACCTTATATAAAAAGTGATATCTCGCAGCACTGTTCACAGATAAAAAGCAGAATTTTGTACTTTGCGCTGAAGTACCTTGTCCTGTGCTCATCTTATGATTCCTCCCACCCGTCAGCCTTTAAGGACACACTATCTAGGCCTTACTAACCAGCTCTGAGCTCCATCATCTCCCTCACCTGCTTGGCAATGGTGCTGAAGCTTGCACCCCAGAACTTCAGTGTTGGCTTCAGCTAACAAACTAATCAGATCACAAAAAAGTGATGGACTTCTATATTTGATAGAATCGGTAATATAGTACATTTTCTCCACAAGTGCATTTGCCATACCTGCCAAGGCGACATGCTGTGTACACGGAACCTTCTTCACTGCCCACCACAAAGTTATTGATGTCCCCCAGTGGGAAGGACATGGAGGTTACAGCAACTGCCTTCGATTGCTTGTGTACCAGTTCAATACTGTCCTGCAAAAAAAAATCACCAATAACAAGTGGATGATACAACAATGTGCATTTATATGGCGCTCCTCATATGCAAGAGACGTCTCAAGATACAGGGCTAAAGGGTTATGTTATGCAAGAGACAGAACCTTCTACAGTTCAACATTGGCAAGACCAAATGTGTGGCTTCCACACCCAAGACCACCTATTTCCATCTCTGTAATATTGTCTGTCTTCATCTCTATCTCACAAACACCACTTCTGAAACCTTCATCCAATCCTTGTCTCCTCTAGGCTCAACTTCTCCAATACTCACTGATCTCCCGAGCTACACCCTACATAAACACCACTTCTGAAACCTTCATCCAATCCTTGTCTCCTCTAGGCTCAACTTCTCCAATACTCACTGGTCTCCCGAGCTACACCCTACACAAACACCACTTCTGAAACCTTCATCCAATCCTTGTCTCCTCTAGGCTCAACGTCTCCAATACTCACTGATCTCCCGAGCTACACCCTACACAAACACCACTTCTGAAACCTTCATCCAATCCTTGTCTCCTCTAGGCTCAACGTCTCCAATACTCACTGATCTCCCGAGCTACACCCTACACAAGCACCACTTCTGAAACCTTCATCCAATCCTTGTGTCCTCTAGGCTCAACTTCTCCAATACTCACTGATCTCCCGAGCTACACCCTACACAAACACCACTTCTGAAACCTTCATCCAATCCTTGTCTCCTCTCGGCTCAACTTCTCCAATACTCACTGATCTCCCGAGCTACACCCTACATAAACACCACTTCTGAAACCTTCATCCAATCTTTGTCTCCTCTAGGCTCAACGTCTCCAATACTCACTGATCTCCCGAGCTACACCCTACACAAACACCACTTCTGAAACCTTCATCCAATCTTTGTCTCCTCTAGGCTCAACTTCTCCAATACTCACTGATCTCCCGAGCTACACCCTACATAAACACCACTTCTGAAACCTTCATCCAATCCTTGTCTCCTCTAGGCTCAACGTCTCCAATACTCACTGATCTCCCGAGCTACACCCTACATAAACACCACTTCTGAAACCTTCATCCAATCCTTGTCTCCTCTAGGCTCAACGTCTCCAATACTCACTGATCTCCCGAGCTACACCCTACATAAACACCACTTCTGAAACCTTCATCCAATCCTTGTCTCCTCTAGGCTCAACGTCTCCAATACTCACTGATCTCCCGAGCTACACCCTACACAAACACCACTTCTGAAACCTTCATCCAATCTTTGTGTCCTCTAGGCTCAACGTCTCCAATACTCACTGATCTCCCGAGCTACACCCTACACAAACACCACTTCTGAAACCTTCATCCAATCTTTGTGTCCTCTAGGCTCAACGTCTCCAATACTCACTGATCTCCCGAGCTACACCCTACATAAACACCACTTCTGAAACCTTCATCCAATCTTTGTGTCCTCTAGGCTCAACGTCTCCAATACTCACTGATCTCCCGAGCTACACCCTACACAAACACCACTTCTGAAACCTTCATCCAATCCTTGTCTCCTCTAGGCTCAACGTCTCCAATACTCACTGATCTCCCGAGCTACACCCTACATAAACACCACTTCTGAAACCTTCATCCAATCCTTGTCTCCTCTAGGCTCAACGTCTCCAATACTCACTGATCTCCCGAGCTACACCCTACATAAACACCACTTCTGAAACCTTCATCCAATCCTTGTCTCCTCTAGGCTCAACGTCTCCAATACTCACTGATCTCCCGAGCTACACCCTACATAAACACCACTTCTGAAACCTTCATCCAATCTTTGTCTCCTCTAGGCTCAACTTCTCCAATACTCACTGATCTCCCGAGCTACACCCTACATAAACACCACTTCTGAAACCTTCATCCAATCTTTGTCTCCTCTAGGCTCAACTTCTCCAATACTCACTGATCTCCCGAGCTACACCCTACATAAACACCACTTCTGAAACCTTCATCCAATCTTTGTCTCCTCTAGGCTCAACTTCTCCAATACTCACTGATCTCCCGAGCTACACCCTACATAAACACCACTTCTGAAACCTTCATCCAATCTTTGTGTCCTCTAGGCTCAACGTCTCCAATACTCACTGATCTCCCGAGCTACACCCTACACAAACTCCACTTCTGAAACCTTCATCCAATCCTCGTCTCCTCTAGGCTCAACTTCTCCAATACTCACTGGTCTCCCGAGCTACACCCTACACAAACACCACTTCTGAAACCTTCATCCAATCCTGGTCTCCTCTAGGCTCAACTTCTCCAATACTCACTGATCTCCCGAGCTACACCCTACATAAACACCAACTTTCCCAGAGCTCCACCACCCGCATCCTAACCTGCTTACTTACCACAGCTGTTCTAACCAACCTCGACTGGCTCCCAGTCACCAACCATTAAATTCAAAGATCCTCACCCTGGTTCACAAATCCTTTCTCCATCCCACCTCTGCAACTTCCTCCAGGCCAACGTCACAGCTTGTACCATCAGTTCTTCTGACTCTTGTCTATTAAGCATCTCTTCCCTCCCTCCCCCCCCTCTAACCCCCCCAACCGGTGGCAGAACCTTTAGAGCTGCACTCTGGCATTCTCTTCCCTAAACTCCTCTACCTTGATCCATCTCTCGCCACCTTCAAAAGTCTCTTCAAAGTCACCCCTTCAACCACACCATCGGTCATCTCCATCAACCTTCTCCTAGCTCCTGCTCGGTGGGCCATCTCCCTTGAGGAGTGCCGTGAGATGTTTTACTACGTTAAAGGTTTCACATCAGTGCAAGTTGCTATAGAAAGATGATACTCACTCCTTTTTGGAACGATTACAAGGACCAAAGCAGCTTTGCTTTCTTTCTATTTTATGCATTCAAAAGGATTTCAGGTAATGAGAAACACAAGTTCCTAAAATTCTGTTCCTTACCTGTGGCTGAGAGAGCATGTCCAGGCTCCAGGTACATAGTTTTCCATCAGTGGAGACGCTGACCAGGTTATGAGCATTTTGAGTACCAACAACGTTCACACAGTACACAGGATGCTGTAACACAGAATAGTCATACTGGGATATCAATGTAAAGATCTGGAAAATAACTGTTTGCTCCAATCTCTTTTACTGGACAGTTTTATCCCCCATTAGGTGTGTTTACCAAATACTGCCGCCATTATTATGTCTGTCCACTTCATATATTGGATCTATGTGATGTGATTAAAGATTTGGATTCAAACTTATTTTCAGTATGTGGTAATAAATGGATTATTCTCACCGTGTGGGCTGCAGCAGACAGTGGGGTCCGCTGGACAGGTGTCTTCTTGTTACTGCGGTTATCCCAAAGGACAATCTGACCGGAATACGTTCCACCCACCATAAGATTTGGGTGAAACTGTGCAAAGCAGGCAGACATGACTTTTGACTGAAAGAGAGAGTAATTAAATACGATCAGACCGTCTCATAACTCAAAGTAGAGATCAAAAAAGACTTTAAACTAAACGTCTTTGAGATGCGACGTTAAACCGAGACCCTGTTTGCTCTCTCAGGCGGACGTAAAAAATCCCACAGCACTATTTAAAGAGGAGCAGGGGAGTTCTCCCCGGTGTCCTGGCCAATGTTTATCCCTCAGCCACTGAAACAGATTATCACATTGCTGTTTGTAAATTGTGTGCAAACTGTGCCGTGTTTCCTACATTACAACAGTGATGGCACTTCAAAAAGTATTCCATTGGCTGTAAAGCGCTTTGGGACATCCTGAGGTCGTGAAAGGCGCTATATAAATACAAGCAACGTTCCCGCTAAGCTGCGTAGCGGTCTGGAGGTCCCACGTAGGCCGCTCACTGGCTTTTAAATGGAAGAAACTGCGCATGCGCGAAAATTTGAATGGGCCACGCGGCCTGTTAAAGGGACCACGCACAAAAAAAAAATTTAGAAGGAACATTGAATGCAAGTCTTTCTTTTTTTTCATGGAACTGAGCGGCTTGATGGCGTCAACAGGAAGTACACTCAGTAATTAGTCAACGAGAGGGGTTCAAACGTACGCAAAACAAGTTTGTGCCCAGTTGCAATCCTCCCCATCCAGTCCATGTCTGAATAAAAGAGCTAGATGCCCTAATGAATTACCTGCTCCGGTCTGCATCAAAGCACAACAGGCAAATTGTGTGAAAATAAGTCTCATTTATAGGAAACCTTTCTGTGCACAACTTTGGGATTAAAAAAAAGAGGCAGAGGAACAACAGAATTGTGTGTAATTAACAGGAAATGGCGACTGCAGTATAGATTGGTCAAGTCACTGCTGCTACACTCAGATTTAGAAATATTTTAATGTGGAAATGCAATACACACGGGAAAAATGAATGATTTTGAGCGCAAGGTGCAGCAGCAACTTCGCATGTACACACTAAATAAGGATCATATATCATTCCATTTTATAAATAATATTAACGCCACAGCACACTTTCTGTAAAGGTTAATACTAAATATTGGACAGTAAAATTAGACAACTCAAATATGTATAAATATATAATTTTCTGGTATCACACTAAGATAGATAGACTCTGCATGATTCCCAAACTTAGCAGGCGGTTAGGAAGAGTTGGAATCCACAAACCATACATGTAAAAGGGTTTCAACACATTATACAATACCTGGCAGTGAAAGATATATTCTGGAGTGGTCTTCTTAAACTTCATATTCCATACAAGAGCTACACCGTCAGGCTCATGCAAAGCATCTTCGTTATTAGTATACGAAGCAACCAGTAGTTCTGGATACTATTTGAAAAAATAGTGATGAAGGAAAGAAACCGATCAGTTTAACTCATAGGAGTTAATACAAGATATAGCGCACCCTCATTACACTGTCGGGTATAATTCCAACTCAGTCAGGTGAAAGAACAACTGCAGTCAGTTCCCACCGCCCAGCTCAAGACTGACGCTCCAACACCACCACAAGCATTCAATCTCTCTGGATTGGATTTGGGTCACTGGTATTCAATCAGCTGAGCCTGATCAGAAAGTGGGCAGAAATCCATTGCACCAGATCTCCGCCCACTTTGTGTATTGTGCACATTTCCTTGCCACTTAGGCATTCATCTGACTTTGAGACATTTGTTGTAGGGCAGCCTTCTCTCCCCTCCCGCAGATGTCATTGGACCACAGTGGGTTGCCCCATGGGAATCTCACCGGCAGCCTTCTCTCCCCTCCCGCAGCTATCAGTTGCCCCATGGGAATCTCACCGGCAGCCTTCTCTCCCCTCCCACAGATATCAGTTGCCCCATGGGAATCTCACCGGCAGCCTTCTCTCCCCTCCCGCAGATATCAGTTGCCCCATGGGAATCTCACCGGCAGCCTTCTCTCCCCTCCCGCAGATATCAGTTGCCCCATGGGAATCTCACCGGCAGCCTTCTCTCCCCTCCCACAGATATCAGTTGCCCCATGGGAATCTCACCGGCAGCCTTCTCTCCCCTCCCGCAGATATCAGTTGCCCCATGGGAATCTCACCGGCAGCCTTCTCTCCCCTCCCGCAGATATCAGTTGCCCCATGGGAATCTCACCGGCAGCCTTCTCTCCCCTCCCGCAGATATCAGTTGCCCCATGGGAATCTCACCGGCAGCCTTCTCTCCCCTCCCGCAGATATCAGTTGCCCCATGGGAATCTCACCGGCAGCCTTCTCTCCCCTCCCGCAGATATCAGTTGCCCCATGGGAATCTCACCGGCAGCCTTCTCTCCCCTCCCGCAGATATCAGTTGCCCCATGGGAATCTCACCGGCAGCCTTCTCTCACCTCCCGCAGATATCAGTTGCCCCATGGGAATCTCACCGGCAGCCTTCTCTCCCCTCCCGCAGATATCAGTTGCCCCATGGGAATCTCACCGGCAGCCTTCTCTCACCTCCCGCAGATATCAGTTGCCCCATGGGAATCTCACCGGCAGCCTTCTCTCACCTCCCGCAGATATCATTGGACCGCAGTGGGTTGCCCCATGGGAATCTCACCGGCAGCCTTCTCTCCCCTCCCGCAGATATCAGTTGCCCCATGGGAATCTCACCGGCAGCCTTCTCTCCCCTCCCGCAGATATCAGTTGCCCCATGGGAATCTCACCGGCAGCCTTCTCTCCCCTCCCGCAGATATCAGTTGCCCCATGGGAATCTCACCGGCAGCCTTCTCTCCCCTCCCGCAGATATCAGTTGCCCCATGGGAATCTCACCGGCAGCCTTCTCTCCCCTCCCGCAGATATCAGTTGCCCCATGGGAATCTCACCGGCAGCCTTCTCTCCCCTCCCGCAGATATCAGTTGCCCCATGGGAATCTCACCGGCAGCCTTCTCTCCCCTCCCGCAGATATCAGTTGCCCCATGGGAATCTCACCGGCAGCCTTCTCTCACCTCCCGCAGATATCATTGGACCACAGTGGGTTGCCCCATGGGAATCTCACCGGCAGCCTTCTCTCCCCTCCCGCAGATATCAGTTGCCCCATGGGAATCTCACCGGCAGCCTTCTCTCACCTCCCGCAGATATCAGTTGCCCCATGGGAATCTCACCGGCAGCCTTCTCTCACCTCCCGCAGATATCATTGGACCGCAGTGGGTTGCCCCATGGGAATCTCACCGTATCTCTGCTTTTTTGAAGAGGAGGAAGAGCGAGCAACAGAGGGAAGTCAGCCAGCACCAGGGATGCTGTGCACTCACCTACCTGTAGCCTCATGTCCACTTCTACAGACCTTGCTTTGGCAAAGGAATAGTGCATGTGGAAGCTCCAATTACCAAGGAACACCTGATGGCACAAACAGGATATGCGAAGGCCTGTCTGCATGTTGTCATGGTGAATTGTTCTTCAAAGGCACCCCACCAAGATGCCACCAACCATATCTACATCATCTCATCTATGAAGAAAACCACCTTCGCGCAAACCCATCAAAGACGCAAGTTTGTGCATTCCACCTCAGAAACTGTGAAGCCAAACGCCAGCTGAAAGTAACCTGGTGTGGAGCAACACTGACGCATTGCGAGCACCCTATCTACTTAGGAGTCACCCTTGACCGATGCCTCACCTTCAAGAACCACATCGAGAAGACAAAGGCAAAAGTGAGCGCACGAAACAACATCCTGAATAAGCTCACTAACACAAGATGGGGAGCAAGCCCGAAAACATTACGAACCAGTGCACTTGCTCTTTGCTATTCCACTGCCGAATACGCCTGCCCTGCATGGGAAAGGTCTACTCATGCTAAGAAGATGGATGCCGTTCTGAATGCAAGCTGCTGATTTATCACAGGTTGCTTAAAACCAACAGCCTATATATCCTGGCGGGTATCGCTCCCCCTGATATAAGAAGAACGGTAGCCAGCAAGAAAGAGCGACTCCGTCAAACATCAGATGAGAGGCACCCTCTGCATTGTCACACACCTACACCCAGCTGCCTAAAGTCAAGGAAGAGCTTCATGAACAGTGTTGTTCCATTACAATCAACCTCATCTGAAGCCCGCATCGCCTTGTGGAAAGACCGGCTCGCCAGTCTTGAACAACCCCCAGCGATGGAAATTTTACCTGATGAAAGCCTTCCCCCAGGAGCTAATTGCAACTGGGCAACCTGGAAGTGCCTTAACAGACTTAGGACCGGTGTAGGTTGCTCAAAGGTGTCACTAAGCAAATGGGGATATTCAACCAGCCCGACAACTTGTGAATGTGGAACTGAGGCACAGACTATGCAACATCTCCTGCAATGCCCATCGTTAGAGGAACCCTGCACTGTTGCAGATCTTGCCGAATTCAACAACAAGGCGTGTCCAGTTCTGGCTGGGCTATGTATAGACTGTCCGTGGACACGATAAGAAGAAGATCTCACCTATCTGGCAATGACTGTGGGGAACTGTCTTCAACAGGGTCAGCAGTCAGCCAGATGCAGAGCTTTGCCAACTGATACAACCTACATGTAGCATAGGGCTGGTGCCGCCAGTCTCAGTATTGGACAGCTTTATTTAAATACATTAAAAATGTGTGACTCAGGATTCCAATAGCCTGAGCATCATTTTGTATGCATTTAGATTTTTCATCATTGTACCATTAGGGAGAAAGTAGCCTTCAGTTGCTGTGTGAAATCGTTTCATCAGCACATTGATGCAAAGCGTCAGAAGACAATAAGTGAAACCCATTGCTATCACTTCACTACCCCTACTAACTCTCCCATAAGGCTTACTCACCTGCTGTGACCAGTCCAGACAGGTAACAACACGATCCTTTGACCAATTTTCATCGTAAAACTGCCTGTTCAGTGACAGCTTGGCTCCTGCTTGGACCTCCCTGTGGAGGCATTTTATAATGTATTAAAAACATACAGCAATACGTCACTAGACCAATTCATTGTAGTTGTAAAGCACAGTGCAGTCCTCAGACTGGTCTGTCAGAAAGAAAGTGGCAGAAAATAATTTATTAATAAGAAGGAAGGAAGACATTACCCACCCTTCTTTGTCATCTAAGTTGCGCCCACTGTAGTCAAAGAAGATGTCAATGTGTTCAGTAAGTGCTTGCTCCATCATTCTGGAGGTCTGATCAAAGAAGGCCAGAAATCCATCTGAATGAAGAATCTTCTCTTTTTCGTCCTCAGTTAGCTCATGCTGAATTGCTGGAAATAAATTTTACATAATAGTTGAGCTGAGGGGTCTCTCTTTTTAATATAAACATTACTATTTTTCTTTCCCATTCCCCTCCTCAAGTCTCCTACATCAGACACCTTCCCTGGCACGTAGAGCTGGTCCACTGCATTTTTCTCACGCTTAACAACTCTGTGTAATGCAAGGAAAATGTTAAAGACAGCACAAAGAATCAGGACTTCAGGTCCTAGATCTGTGACGAACAAAAGAAATAAACAACATGCCCGTAAACCTTTCAGAACCATATTATGTGCAGTTTGCATGATACCTTTTAGTATACATCCCCAGCTTATACATACCCAAATGTACACCCCTGCAGCACACTCCTCCCCCTCTTCTTGAGTGCTGCCCAAGGGAGATTCTCTATCCAATGGTCCCCTCTCTTCCCCATTGTATTACCAATCAGTGTCATCCCACAACAAAACGAGTCCAAGATCAGACCAGGACTGCTTCCCTAATTAGTATGATGCAGCTCCAACAAGGAAGGGAGAGTTGCTGGATCTAGCTCCAAGTAATGAGGCAGGAACTGAAGATTAAATATACTAGGAGGAAAGGGGATGCATCAAAGGCTGGGGGTCCGAGAATGAATAGCGAGGTTAGAGCAAAGATGCTAAGTATAGGCAGTATAGTACAGAAGAAATGATGACAAATATAAAAGGTATAGAAGAAAAGCAGAGAGATTGGGAAGGGCAAGAGGGACTATGAAAGAGACTGGCGGTCAAAATAAAATGAAACAGCAAGGGATTTTATAAGCACATTAGAAGTTAAAGGATAGTTAAAGGGGGCACTACTTAGAAATGAAGGGTCTTGTACTTGAGAGCAAGGGATTGCACAGAAACATAGAAGATAGGAACAGGAGTAGGCCATTCGGCCCCTCGAGCCTGCTCCGCCATTCAATGAGATCATGGCTGATCATCCAAATTCAGTACCCTGTCCCTGCTTTCTCCCCATATCCCTTGATCCCTTTAGCCTTAAGAAATATATCCAACTCCTTCTTGAATATATTTAATGAATTGGCCTCTACTGCCTTCTGTGGTAGAGAATTCCACAGGTTCACCACTCTCTGGGTGAAGAAATTCCTCCTCATTTCTGTCCTAAATGGCCTACCCCTTATCCTTAGACTGTGACCCCTGGTTCTGGACTCCCCGACCATCAGGAACATCCTGCATCTAGTCTGTCCAGTCCTGTCAGAATTTTTAAAGTTTCAATGAGATCACCTCTCATTCTTCTAAACTCCAGCGAGTACAAGCCCAATCGACCCAATCTCTCCTCATACGTCATTCCTGCCATCCCAGTTATCAGCCTGGTGAATCTTCGCTGAACTCCTTCCATGGCAAGAACATCCTTCCTCAGATAAGGCGACCAAAACTGCACACAATACTCAAGGTGTATTGCAGAAATGCTTAATAAGTATTTTGCCTCGGTATTTAAAGAAGATGAAAATAGGACTATAGCAGTACCTGAAGAGGATGTGAAGGAGTCACTACAGGAGATAAATATTCAAAAGGAAACTGCACTAAAAAAGTTAATGGGACTAATAGTGGACAAGTCACCAGGCCCCAATAATATGTATCCCAGAATACTGAAAGAGTTAGAGTGCAGAGGCACGAACCATAACTTTCCAAAAATCTTTGGAACGGGAATTGTGCCAAAGGAATAGAATGGTATCAAAATGGTAACAAAATGCCTCTGAATAAGGCCTTCTCTACTGTCAACATTACTAGGCTTTATTCAACCTCCTGGTTTTTGAATGATTGCTAGATTGAGGAGTGTAGCATGTTGGTGCGCCAACGCACAACAGCAGGACGGTGGGGATTTGATCTTCTGTGCCACCAAGTTGACGATCTTTGTCGCACTGCCGCGAGAAGGGAATTTCGCCAACTACATTTGTGTGCTTCCTACTGGCATGAACCGAGTGGCACTGGCTGGAGCTCGGGAGCAGATCACCTGCTCTCACTCAGTCACAGACATCCCCCTCACACCTCAAAGAAGCTAGAGCAAATCATAGCTGCACAAAATCCCAACAGGAATACCTGCGATAAATAAAGTAGACTGCATCGAGTCTGCAAACATTTTCAAACTTCAACATAAACAACCAAACCCATGGCAAGTTTAAATGTATATCAAGAAAGGAAAAACAACAGGCCTTATCCAAGGACATGGTGCAGGAATGTTATACCACAGCTCCACAAAACCAGAGGCAGTGCACGAAGACATAATTAATTCAACTGAAAAATTCCAACTGGAATGAAACACTTTTAAACTTTTCATTGACAACAATCTCATGCTTAGGTTTGAACAAACTGCTATTAATAGTTTAATCGTATCAACCTAGGTTTCCGATAACACCAATATCTTATGTTTGCAATACAACAGAGAGGCTGTCGCATATATATCTGTACATAGTATTCATCGCTGGGTCAGAATCCTGGAACTCCCTCCCTAACAACACTGTGGGAGTACCTTCACCACACGGACTGCAGCGGTTCAAGAAGGTGGCTCACCACCACCACCTTCTCAAGGGCAACTAGGGATGGGCAATAAATGCTGGCCTTGCCAGCAACGCCCACATCCCATAAGCGAATTTTTTTAAAAAATTACGTGACTAGACAGACTAGATGCAGGAAGGATGTTCCCGATGGCGGGGGAGTCAAGAACCAGGGGTCACAGTCTAATGATAAGGGGTTTCTTCACCCAGAGAGTGGTGAACCTGTGGAATTCTATACCACAGAAGGCAGTTGAGGCCAGTTCATTAAATATATTCAAGAAGGAGTTGGATATATTTCTTAAGGCTAAAGGGATCAAGGGATATGGGGAGAAGGCAGGAACAGGGTACTGAATTTGGATGATCAGCCATGATCTCATTGAATGGCGGAGCGGGCTTGAGGGGCTGAATGGCCTACTCCTGCTCCTA
Source organism: Somniosus microcephalus (assembly GCF_052327205.1). NCBI lineage: Eukaryota > Metazoa > Chordata > Chondrichthyes > Squaliformes > Somniosidae > Somniosus > Somniosus microcephalus. Next base: position 4,393,707 of record NC_141019.1, read on the forward strand.
TCTGCTATGTTTCTATGTGAGCATTTATTGGTGGGGGGGGGGGGATGAAAAAGCACTTTCGATGCAAGGTGTTGTTTCCCCCCCCAACCCCCTTTTAAACTTGAGCTAAAATCTCTCGGACTGTGCTTCACACTCACAGGGAGCAGACATTTCATGTGCTGGAGACTTACGTGCTCTTGGCTCATAACCCTGAGCACCTCCACCAATTCAGCAGAGAGCAGCATCCTTCTAGACTCGGCGAAAATCTGAAGTGGGTATTCCTTGAATAGCTTCGTTCAGCCAAGTACGGTATAATGAAAAGTTAGTCTATCCCAAATATCTGAGAACAGTTACCTTGATGCTCTTCTTCGGTCTCCTCTTGGGTTTCTTCAGGTGTTTCGGTATCTGCTTCGGTTGGTGCTTTCACGGGAACTGGTGCTTCCTCTTTCTCTGCAAAAAGTCATTGTATCAAACAGCAAATCGATACACATCAGATGGGTAGAAATCAACAGATATATCCACAAAATGTAATTGTACCCCCCTGAAATCAATGTACAGGAAACTTTCTGGTATCCGGCACGGACGGGACCGACGTGGTGCCGGTCCATCAACAATGCCGGATAACCGAACGCTATAGTAAAAGATACGGAGCTCAGAGCTCCGTATAAAGCAACAAACCCTGTTTACAGCTTCAAAACAATGGGCACAAGTTGCAAGCGTCTCTGTAGCTTAGCAACAGTTTCAGCTACACCCTTGCACAGCCACAAATGGAGTAATAAAAGTAAAAAAAGTTACCTGAACCGACTCCTGAATTTTGCCGGTGGATAGAGCGTTCCGGTTATTTAATGGCCGGTTAATCGAAAGTTTCCTGTATTACTTCATTTATACTCAAAACATTTTTTCAAATGCCATTGATGGATGACTCAGGTTGAACACAACCTAACCTATATGTGATGTGTGCACAGAGAGTAATATACGGTAATTTGAAAAATTCTCCTTCTCTTGTAAAATGTCTATTTTCTCCCTTCCCATCGGAACCTATTGCCACGCACTATTTGCTGGCTAACAGGGCAGTCGGATCTACAATCAGGGTTCTACCGCTGCCACTAAGTTGGTTGCTAGGAAATCCACGCGAGCACCCCAAGGTGACTTGCCCATTGAATTTTTTCTCCCTCCTATGGTGGGGCCTTTACTAGAGGTAACACCACATTTGTCACGCTGAGGGACAGGATAAATCTTCATTTAGAAAGACACAGATTAATCAGGGACAGTCAGCATGGATTTGTTCTGGGTCCACAGTTCCATTTCATCCTTCAACTCATCCGACGCTTCAACAAAAAACGTTTTTACTTCATTTCCGATGTCAAGGATCGCAAGCTTCAGCAACTCTTGAACACCAACGCCCCTCCGGAACCACCTTCTCCTTCACTTTCCTCTGACCCCCCTTCTCCCAATCTCACCCCCCGCCGCATCTTCTCCATCCCCTCTGACCTTCCCCTCTCTGACCCTGAACGATCAGTCCTCAGCAAAGGCCTGAGCTTCATCCCCTTACGCCCCCACCTCAATGAATTTCGAGCTCGGCACGATGTTGAGCTCTTTTTCCGCCACCTTTGTCTCCGTGCCCACTTCTCTGGCCAGGAGTCTTCCCCCCGCACGGCTGACCCTTTCTCCCACTTTGAGAATTCCCGTTCTACCTGGACCCCTCCCCCTGGCCTCTTACCCTCTCTAGATCTTTTCATCGCTAACTGCTGCCGTGACATCGGCCATCTCAATTTCTCTGCTCCCCTCACTCACTCCAACCTACCTCCCTCTGAACTTGCAGCATTCCATTCTTAGATCCAACCCTGACATTGTCATTAAACCTGCTGACAAGGGTGGTGCTGTTGTTGTTTGGCGCACCGACCTCTACCTAGCGGAAGCTGAACGCCAACTCTCCGACACCTCCTCCTACCTCCACCTGGACCATGACCCCACTACCGAACATCAAAACACCGTTTCCAAGACTGTCACTGACCTCATCTCCTCTGGCGATCTTCCCCCCGCGGCCACCAACCTCATAGCTCCCCAACCCCGCACAGCCCGCTGCTACCTCCTTCCCAAGATCCACAAACAGGACTGCCCTGGTAGACCTATCGTTTCAGCCTGTTCTTGCCCCACCGAACTTATCTCTTCCTATCGCGACTCTATCTTTTCTCCCCTTGTCCAGTCTCTTCCCACCTACATCCGCGACTCTTCGGACACCCTCCGCCACTTTAACAGTTTCCAGTTTCCTGGCCCCAACCGCCTCCTTTTCACCATGGACGTACAATCGCTCTACACCTCCATCCCCCACCAGGATGGCCTGAGGGCGCTCCGCTTCTTCCTTGAACAGAGGCCCGACCAGTCCCCATCCACCACCACCCTCCTCCGCCTGGCTGAACTTGTTCTCACATTGAACAACTTCTCCTTTAACTCCACTCATTTCCTCCAAATTAAAGGTGTTGCTATGGGGACCCGCATGGGTCCTAGCTATGCCTGCCTTTTTGTGGGATATGTGGAACAATCTTTGTTCCAGTCCTACTCGGGTCCCCTCCCTCACCTCTTCTTCCGGTACATTGATGACTGTATCGGTGCCGTTTCCTGCTCTCGCCCTGAACTAGACAATTTCATTCACTTTGCCTCCAATTTCCACCCTTCCCTCACCTTCACATGGTCCATCTCCGACTCTTCCCTTCCCTTCCTCAACTTCTCCATCTCCATGTCTGGGGATAGGTTATTGACCAACATTCACTACAAGCCCACTGACTCCCACAGCTACCTGGACTACACTTCCTCCCACCCCGCCTCCTGTCAGGACTCTATTCCATTCTCCCAGTTTCTCCGTCTCCGCCGCATCTGCTCCGACGATGCCACCTTCCACACCAGTGCTTCCGACATGTCTTCCTTTTTCCGCAACCGAGGATTCCCCTCTACTGTGGTTGACACAGCCCTCGACCGTGTCCATTCTATCTCCCGCACTTCTGCCCTCACCCCTGCCCCTCCCTCCCGGAACCACGATAGGGTTCCCCTTGTCCTCACTTTTCACCCCACCAGCCTCCACATTCAACGGATCATCCTCCGCCATTTCCGCCACCTCCAAAGTGATCCCACCACCAAACGCATCTTCCCCTCCCCTCCCCTTTCAGCATTCTGTAGGGACCGCTCCCTCTGAGACACCCTAGTCCACTCCTCTATCACGCCCAGCACCCCTTCCCCTTCGCCCAGCACCTTCCTGTGCAAGCGCAGGAGATGCAACACCTGCCCTTATACCTCCCCCCTTCCCACTGTCCAGGGTCCCAAACACCCCTTCCAGGTGAAACAGCGATTTACTTGTACTTCTTGCAATCTAGTATACTGTATTCGCTGCTCACGATGTGGCCTCCTCTAGGTTGGGGAGACCAAACGCAGATTGGGTGACCGATTTGCGGAACACCTCCTTTCAGTCCGTAAGGGGGACCCTGAGCTTCCGGTCGCCTGTCACTTTAATTCACCGCCCCATTCCCACTCAGACCTCACTGTACTCGGGCTCTTACATTGTTCCACGGAAGCTCAACGTAAACTCGAGGAACAGCACCTCATCTTCCGATTAGGCACTTTACAGCCTTCCGGACTCAATATCGAGTTCAACAATTTCAGATCATAACCTCGGCCCCCATTACATTTTTGCTTATATTTTATCCACATCTTTGTTTTGAGCCGTCTTTTGTCTCCACTAGTCCTATCACCATCTCGTCTGGTTTTGAATACCTCTTAATGTCTCTTCACTTCTTTTGTTCTCTCCCAGCCCTGCCTTTCGATCTATTTCATTTCCTTTCCAGTTTTGAAAAAGGGTTTCGACCCGAAACGTCGACTCTATTTTCTCTCCACGGATGTTGCCTGGCCTGCTGAGTTTTTCCAGCATTTTCTGTTGTTACTTTGATATGGGAAGGTTGTGTCTGACTAACTTGATTGAATTTTTTGAGGAGGTAACAAGGAGGTTAGATGAGGGTAGTGCGATTGATGTAGTGTATATGGATTTTAGCAAGGCTTTTGATAAGGTCCCACATGGCAGACTGGTCATGAAAGTAAAAGCCCATGGGATCCAAGGCAAAGTGGCAAGTTGGATCCAAAATTGGCTCAGAGGCAGGAAGCAGAGGGTAATGGTCGACGGGTGTTTTTGTGACTGGAAGGCTGTTTCCAGTGGGGTTCCGCAGGGCTCAGTACTGGGTCCCTTGCTTTTTGTGGTATATATCAATGATTTGGACTTGAATGTAGTAAGTGTGATTAACAAGTTTGCAGATGATACAAAAATTGGCCGTGTGGTTGATAATGAAGAAGAAAGCTGCAGACTGCAGGAAGATAGCAATGGACTGTTCAGGTGGGCAGAACAGTGGCAAATAGAATTCAATCTGGAGAAGTGTGAGGTAATGCATTTGGGGAGGGCTAACAAGGCAAGGGAATACACAATAAATGGTAGGATACTGAGAGGTGCAGAAGATCAGAGGGACCTTGGAGTGCATGTCCACAGATCCCTGAAGGTAGCAGGACAGGTAGATAAGGTGGCTAAGAAGGCACACGGGATACTTGCCTTTATTAGCCGAGGCATAGAATATAAGAGCAGGGAGGTTATGCTTGAACTGTATAAAACACTAGTTAGGCCACAGCTAGAATACTGTGTGCAGTTCTGGTCACCACATTACAGGAAGGATGTGATTGCACTAGAGAGGGTACAGAGGAGATTTACGAGGATGTTACCTGAGCTGGGGAATTTTAGCTGTGAGGAAAGATTGGATAGGCTGGGGTTGTTTTCTTTGGAACAGAGGAGGCTGAGGGGAGACCAAATTGAGGTGTATAAAATTATGAGGGGCCTAGATAGAGTGGATAGGAAGGACCTATTTCCCTTAGCAGAAGGGTCAATAACCAGGGGACACAGATTTAAAGTAATTGGTCGGAGGTTTAGAGGGGAGTTGAGGAGAAATTTTTTCACCCAGAGGGTGGTGGGGGTCTGGAACTCTGCCAGAAAGGGTGGTAGTGGCAGTGACCCTCATCACCGTATTTAAAAAGTACTTGGATGTGCATTTGAAGTGCCGTAACCTACAGGGCTACGGACCAAGAGCTGGAAAGCGGGGTTAGGCTGGAGAGCTCTTTCTATGATTCAATGATTTGAGATTGCTGACTGAGCGCCCTCACTTTTACAAATAAAAACAGCAATTTTGAGCACTAAAAAACCTTCAATGTTGAAACAATCCCTGATGTAGGTCACTGAGGGTATGATACCAATTTACATTCAACCAGGTCTTTTCCAGTGGGCCACTTCTCAATTGTCGCATCAGATGGAGGTAGCTCTCTATAGCAGAACGCCCCATGGAAGAGAAAAATACTCAGCAGGTTCACCTATCCCATCCTGTCAGCCAATATGAGCAGCATTGCTGCTGTCAATGGAGGAGTCTATGACCTAGAAGTCCTGTCCAACTAGCTACAGCTAGAGGCAAGATTGCAACAGAAATGGGGTGTTAAAGGGGGAAACTCCAGCAATGTGAAGATACGTTTTGCTCTGTCCCCTTACTTCCCTCGACACAGGCACTACACTCTTCAAGCTGAAGGAGGGCTAAGTGAAGGGGTCAGCAAGTCAAACTATCACTAATGGCTCATATACCAAAGCCACTCCATGAAATGAGCAGTTGCGATTGTAGGCTCCAGAAGCCTAGGCAAGATGCATTACAATATGAATTGGCCTGATGAGAATACGGTCCGACTCTGGTCGGCCAATAGAGGCTATATTAACACTTGGCTGCGAATAAGATCTCCATCTAGGGTGCAATTTACACTAGATTCACTGCACAGCAGACATGTACTTGTCCTGTAACAGAGGGTCTCTGGTGATTGGTTTTGAAGAAATTGGATGGCAAGCAAGAGTTCAAGGTCTTAGGCAGTCTGGTACTTGAATTTGCCAGCTAACTTGTGAGGTTTGTCCGTTTTCACCTAGGCTGCTCGTCACAGTGCTCCATGAAAACAAAGTATTCTACCTTGGCATTAAGGTAAAGTAAAATATCTGTCCTTCTTTAGAGAGAATGTGCTTCTTGATGGTTAAAACCCAGAGCAGCACAGCCATGGAAAAGCTTATAGCCCTGTTCACCACAGTAAAGGGAGAATTCATGGGGGAAAGAGATCTAAAAGAATAATGAAAGGAGAAAATGACTGGAAAATGATTAGTGTTAGCCTACCTTCATCTGGTTTAGCAACCACTGGTGTTTGGGTCTCCTTGCAGTGCCCAAGACGCTCACAAGGTGCAATATCCACATGGGTAATTCTGGCTATTCCTAGTTTTTGCAGGTGATGTCTACATAGGAATTGATAAATAAAAATCACTGTGGTGCAGCGAGTAGCAAAGTGACACTCAAATCTTGAGGACTGCTATGCTTCTACAGCGATTGCAATGGAACCTCCAATATCCATACTCTTATCTGCCAGAATTTTCACAGGACAATTGTGCGAGATGCCACCTCGTTAAATAGCTTCTTTTGTTATCTGCATTTCGTCTTTTAACGGTGAATGCAACTACATGAACGTTTTGTTGTCTTATTTGCATTGTATGTGCCTTCAGTCGTGTGCCTAGGATATTGCTGTACCATACGTACAAGATCAGAATTTGGATTATTCACCAATTTCCATTATCCACAAGGAGTCCCCACCATTTTGGCAAATAATGGAGGTGCCACGGTTATGCAATGTTATAAACGAACTATTGTTTACCAACGGCAGTCTGCACGATGAACTGGAAGCCCCAACACATATTATGCATGCATTCAGCAGACAATAAGCACACAGATTATGTGCAGAACATTTTCATGTAGAGGCCACATAATTAAACCAGTGGGAATAAATACTTAAAACATCCCTTGTAAACCTTTCTAGACCTGCTCTTGAATCCTTTGCCAAAGTGCAGCAATGTAAGCATTTGATATCAGTTGCAGACCTACAGCTACAAGTGAGATTTTTGGAATCTGCTAGTTTAAATACTGGAGTTTCAGGAGCGTATCCTGTAGGTTTTGATTATATTTAAAAAAAATCATTTTTGGATGTGATTAGCATTAGACTGGAGTATGAGTTTTTTAAAATAAATACTCGTTCCAATTTCCCCAGTTACCCTCCAGATGAGAATGGAAACAGCTCGAGTGTGAACCACATAGCAGACTGGTTTGTGTTTGGTATTTTGTCTGTTATAAGTGGCTGTCTGATTTATTGTACAGGACAAAGAAGATTTAAATGTAAAAAGTCGTGATGGTGGAATATTGTACGTAACACTAATGCTGTACACGTGACTTTCGTATGCATGAACAAAAAGTGGAGATTGAGGAGGTGATTTTGCAGCAAGAAGAGCGCACCGATGGAATCGTGTAAAAGTCAAATCTGGGATGGTCTGGCAGTAAAAGCATAAATAAATACCTGTATGCAGGTGCAGTGTATGTACTGCAATGACATTAACACACGAGATACCGGGGGTCATTTTCACCTTCAGAGCTTGGGCTGCAAACTGTTGTGTGGATCGCCCGCCTGATGGCAGGACAGGTGCTCCAATTGAAATTAAAGGCTAATTAAACAATGAATGAATAAATAAGGGCTACATATACTGTGAGTTTTACCACAGTAGTAATTGTTTGGGTGTGAAGCAAAGCTCAACTACACACCTATCGTCCAACAAGCTTCTTCTCCATATCCACATTTTTTTTTTTTTTAAAGATAAATAAATCAAGAGTTAAATCTAACTGGCAAGTGGTTTGCTAAGCAGTAGGAATGAGGCATATGGAAGGAACAATTAAAATTCCAATGAATGCTCGGGCATTACAATCACAGCTTTTCCAGCATTTCAGCAATGATCTAATGCATATTATTCCACTTTTAAAAATCCGAATGCTTAATACAAAGATAAGCCCAGGGTCCCTGTAATATCACCCTCTGAACACAGATGATAAAGGCTACCTACTTCTACCAAAATTAATATTTTGTTCAATATACATCTCTCCGAAACAATACCTTGATGAAAATGGGAACAGTTCAGAACAGCACTGTTGTGCTTCATAGTTGAAGTTTTCTATTGGGCACTTTGTGCTTCCATGCGCAAGTTGCCAAATAAAGCTTTTTAAAATGTCAGTGTGTGATGGCCCAGGGACACTCAGGTGGATCTCCTGGTTTGTAAAAGTATGGGGCCGGGGGAGGGGTGTGGTGGCCAGCAGCAGCCCGTGGATTTTAATGTGGAGCACTCCTAACTCCCGAAGAAGTGAAGTAATAAGGTCCCTTTAAGGGCTGCTCAGTGTCTGAAGAAACTGACGGCAGTGTGCACGGCGCCTGTTGCTGTCGTTTGCAATCCAAATTTGCAAAGGGTCCTGAAACAGGTGCCAGGTCCTTTGCATGTGCAAATAGGGGACATAATGCCTGTTGCATGCGCACGTCCTCGATGCCTATGGAGGAGCTTTAATCAATATGGTGGGTGGCACGCTACCAGTGTTGCATGAACACGCGCACGTCACCCGCTATATTGGACTCAGAGGATTTCGAGGCCATTATTTATTGCTCAAGATAGCAGTCTGTTCCACGAGATGACATTTTATATGAAGAAGGTTTCCTTAAGCGAAGTTTAACTTGTGTGGTTTAGTATATAACCATCTCCCTGCTTCTCCTATCCTATTTTGTATTAAAAAGCCTCTTTACATTCCTATTCAGTATCTGATAAAGATGGATAATAATATCATCTTTTCCTAATAAAATTTAGTTTCTTCAGCCCCTCTCAATGGATTAAAATCTGAAATCGTGTTGCTTGATTTTTCTCTTGAACCCTTTCCATGTTCTAGGTCACTTAATTGGTTTGGAAACCACAACTCAAAACACATGGGGTATCACTAATGCTTTATAGAATCAGTCTCAAGACTTTGCCCTTACATTCCTTGCACACCCCCAACAGTCTATTTGCCTTTGGGCCCTACACTTTCAATGTTTGGTCAACTACTACACCGACATCTTTTTCTTAACTTGTTTCATTTAATGATGTCCCCTTCATTTTCTAATCCTTACATTTCTCAATATTAAATGCCTCTGCCCAATTGTTAAGTCACTGAAGATCTCTGAATTTTAGCCCTTCTTTAAAAAAAAACTGCTTTTTACGGAAAGCATTCTCACTTAATGAACTAATGATTCAACTCCTGAAGGAAACACTTATTGCAGGTTTTACAGTTTAGCTCACGTTAATGGGACTCTTTTATTTGGTCTCAGAGAGTTAGTCAAGTATTATAGTTAGCAGCAGAAAGGAGTAGAGGATAGGTACCGCATTTCAGAATCAGTCTGAAGTTGAAGGACAGAGAGATCTGTATCCCACTGCAGCGTCCTGAGGAGGTTAGCAGAGTAAACCGTGAAGTAGAAAGGTGAAAGGTTAGTTTCATACACAGTAAATAAAGCTACACAATCATCAAAGTGGAAAAGTCCACTGGCCCTGCCTGATTTTTGGGGTTTGCAAATATATAGTAAACTGTTTTATATGACCAGCTCCAGTACCAAATGATTAAGTGATGACACAAAGGATCTTTCACATAAAGCTAGTTAATGTCATTGGGTGTTACCTGATCGATTAATTGATTTGGCTGCTTCTTGACTTAAACTGGAGGCTGAAATATATTTGTATTTTTTAAATTATGATGTACTCCAGGGATGGGTGACACTGGTCCCACAAATTGCCTCGAGAACATTAAGAGTCAACCTGTAGTATGGGATTGGAGTCACGTGTAGGTCAGACCAGGTAGGGGTGGCAGGTTCCCTTCTTTTTTCCCTGGTACCAGCCTACAAATTGCCATGGAAGGATTTGAACTCAACCTCTGGGTTGCTAGTCCAGTACCATAAACACTGCACTAGCGTACCCCTTCAGGTCAAAATATGTGGGGACCATTGGATTTTCCCGCACTGTTAATGTTCAATAATGATTTTACTGAAAAACCTGAGCAAAAGTGATAGCCATTTCAGACTCATTGATAGTTTTACACAATCAGACAAGTCGTGGATTCATCGCACTGTTACAGTGTAAAATACTACTGAACAAATCTCTTGACATCATGCGTATCAGTGGGGGAAATTCCAGAAAAGGACACTTGAATTTAGGGGAGTGGAGATATAAAAATATCAAATATCATGCGTCATTAAAGTAAAACTGCTGACATTTGTAATGCTTTGGTCCAATTTAGAATAAATAAAAAACAAATTCACCAACCTACTTGATTTTTAACAGCTTCACAAGCAAAAATCTGTACGAAAGACCATGTGGTCGGATCACTGTCTACTGTGACCACGCAACAGCAGTTCCAATAGGAAATTAGTAGTTCTTTTTAAAAATTAGCGATGCAAAGAAGTCAGATTATATCTCAATATCCTATCTCCATTTGTTACAATAAAGAGTCCAAGCTCAAATTCTCAATTGTTAAGGCGTAAATTAGACCCACCTCAGGGGAAGGGTTCATGCTTTCGTTTCAAACACATGCATACACATTGCCAGCAGAAAATGCCTGGGGATTCACAACCTATACCAGCTGACCTTTTCTTCCTCTTCCTGTTCAACATTTCACCCACTCCCACCATTTGTCCCTCTGTGCTACACTGTTGGGAGTGGGGGGGGGGGGGGAAGAAAGAGAAGAGAATCACATTTAAATTGCAAATTGCAATAATAGTACTATTACAGAATGGCAACCAGAAGATCAGCTCCATTCATTCACTTGCAGAGACCAGATTACTGAGTTTGGCTCTCAGCATAAGTAATATGCATTCAAGGGGAATACGCATGGTATGGATTGCATTGATTGGATTATTTTTGTCCTTTAGCTGCAAACTTTCACTTGTAATTTAGACCAACCTCCCCAGATATGTCAACTGGGACTATGTGGGGTGAACCATCTGCTTGTGTACCTTAAACTCTTTTCTCCCTATCAACATCATTCATTCCTTGGAGGAGAGGCTGGCCTGTCCCAAGCTCTCGTATTTCTGTTTTTGTGCTGCTCACAAGAACTTACATGACTGTGGCCTGGCATTACTCACACCCTCAATTCTCCACTTGGAAGTACAAAGCCTCTGCTAAACTCGTCTTACTCCCACAGCGATTACAAGGGCAAATTTGTATCTTGCCACTTGGTGGCAGAGAACAATGGTGCACTGACGAGTGCAGCACCACTCCTGGATCTTACGCACATCAACACTTGAACTTGAATTAAGATAGCACCTAAAGTTATTTCTAAAAGTGGTCATTAAAGACGTGATGTACTCTACAAAGATTTGAAGAAAATGTAACCTGGACAACATTATTTGATTTTAACATGCATCATTGTGCTTTACTTTTGTTTAATTAGTAAAATATCACCCGTCAAGTTTCTGTGGGTGAAGTGTACAGATAATGGGGGAGGAATTGGCTAACCCCCGAAAACGGGCGTGGGCTTCGCGGTACGCGATTAACCCGTGTCTGTTCATTGCGTTGCAGGCAGCATGGTAAGTCAGCAGAGGGCCGATATCGCGAGTGGCTAGTGTTACTTAAAGGCAGCCTGCAGCTCTTAAAGGGGAGGTGCATTGTGGCTGCAAGAAGTGATACTTTGAGCAATGGCTGAACATGCGAGAGAGAGAGCACCAAGGTTTTCAGACGCGGCACCGGAGGTCTTGGTGGAAGAGATGGAAAGGAGAGACACCCTGTATCCGCAGGGGAGCAAGAGGCTGTCCAGGCAGCTGCTCAGGAGGCAGTAGCGGTGGAGGTCAATGTCAGGAGTGTTGCTCCAAGAACATGGATGCAGTGCAGGAAGAAGTTTAATGATCTCACACGAGTTGTCATGGTCAGTGAGTTTATTTTCAAATGGCACATCCCTTCACTGCACCCCCATCACCCACCTACCAACAATCTCTATCAATCAGTACTCAACTCTTCAATTCATACGTTTCACCTCACCCTCACGCACTTAGCACTGTTGCAAGCCTCGCACTGTTGCAAGCCTCGCACCCACAACTCATGGCTTGCACACATTGGTAGCTATTCAAACATGACAGCCACATCACCCAAACACATTGCAGGACACTCACCGACACACTTCCCTCTTTCTTGCAGGAGAAGGTGGTGCATAACAGCAGGCAGCAGCAAAGAACTGGAGGAGGACAAGCGTGCTTGCATGTTCTAACCCCCATGAAGAAACAACGCTGGCCATCATGGGAAGGGGCATCTTTGATGCCGTGGCCAGTGGCGGGGCTGGAGGGATCGATGATATCTGCATACCTAATCCTCCTCCTCCCTCATCCCATCAATCTCTTTTGCCTCACAAGCTGCAGATGGTGTAAGCACGCACGTTTTACTTTCTGTTCTCCCCTCACCACAACCCAACCCTTGTCCCTTTGCATTTCAGATACCCAAGAACTGGAACCTGGCCAGACAGTAGAAGAGGAGGAAGAAGGCAGTGAAGATAAGAGTCACCGTCACTCGATCTTACACTCGCAGCCACCAATTCAGATAGCGACACTGTGTGTATTTTAGAGACGAGGTTAGAGGAGCAATCTGCACGTGGTGAGACACTGGGCACAAGTGCGCAGGTGCCAGCTCGCCAGAGGGCAAGGTTTTACACTAGTTCTGCTGCAGAGGACTCAGATGAGGCCTTTGATGGGCCAGGCTACAGAAGAAGGCTGATGGGCGTACCTAACCAAATGTTTGGCGCACTGGAACGCCTGCGCTCAATGTCAAGGAGCATGGAGGAGTCCAGCATCAACTTGGCACAGGCCTTTGCGCAGAGCTTGGAGCCTGTAATTACCAACATGAAATGGGTGGTCACTTCCATCCGCGCACCTGCGGAACCCACCATGATGCAATGTCAGATGGCCGATGTCACAGCTTCCATCAAAGGTGCGAGTGCTGTAGTGGAAGGTCAGACTGCTGCCATCATGGCCCTGGATATCACTGTTCAAAGGGGCTTCCAGGGAGTCACAGCAGTCCATCAATCTGTCCTCCAAAAGATCAGTAGGGTTGCGTAGGCGCCGCCCCGGGAGAGTGGCAGTGGTTCCATGGTGCACAAACCTGCTTTCCTCTCTCAAGATGACAGCATTCATGCTCTCACTCCTGCCACCGCCCTTGCTGTTGCCCGTCAGCTAGCCCAGACTGCTGCAGTCCAGGGCGAAATGGTGTAGTCTGAAGCCAGGCCTTCTAGACCCAGAGCTGCTCAAGATCGCCCTCCAAGGCCATTTACAGTCTCCTCAATTGGCAGCCTTCCACCAGCCATGTGCAGCCACTGGGGAAGCACCGCGTAGGAGCATTAGGAAGCAAAGGCACACAGAAGACAGGTACTAAGGGAATGCACAAGGGTGATTAGTTTGTTTTTGTATGCATTATGTCATAATTGAATTTATAAATTTGGATTGGAATGTGCATTCTCTGGTGGGGTTTTTTTGTGTTGTCGGAAAGAGGACGATGTGATGGTCAGTGATAGAGGAAAGGTAAGGAATGTGGGACTGCTGGTGAATGGGGAGGTGTAGTTGAGGTTACTGGTATCACTCATGAATTATTTCATCATGTAGAGCCCGGGCAGAAAGGGGCAATCTACATTGTATCCATCCTTCCTCTTCCTCCACTTCCTGTAGCACTTCCTCCTCCTCTTCTTGCTCTTCAACTTCTCACCTGATAGGTGGTGGCAAGGGCTGTTCCTTGATAATGGCCAGGTTGTGCAGCATGCAACATACTACGGACGTCATAATCTGCCCGCTCTGCTTGCTGTCGTTAGGTGTATGCTCGCAAACCCCTTTACCAAGATGGCGGCTGGCGCACTTCCCGTCAGAAGTGTGCACCCATCTTGGACAATGTTAAGAGGCTGCAGAGCGCCTAAAAAAACGGATGCTACAGAGCCCAATTTCTCCCTCACAATTCCTACAGAATTGTAATGTATTTCTGCAATAAATCCAAAAATGACTGATAGATTAGATAAAATTGGATTATCCTTATCCACTTTATTCTTTCAAATGTCACATAGATCCTCTTCCAATCTGGAGGGCAGGATAGCCCAACAAATTGATTTCTCCACCTCCATGGTCAATGCCTCATTGCAACCAGTTAGAAGGAGCAATCCGAGTGATGTGATACCAGTTTGCTCCCTCTCCCAATTATCTTTTCCTTTCAACACAGTGTTCCACTTAGCAGCCCAACAGAAAACGGATGAAATGCACCCAACTGAAGTGTTTTTGAGCAACAAACGCACACTGAGACTGGACCTCATGATCTGCTATTTTGGACTGGTACGTAATTACTAGAGCTTGTAAACAAAGGGGGCATATTCAGTTGTAAAACTGGGCAATGTTCACAATGTCCCTCTGTTTAAAAGAGTGTTGACAGAGAACACTGCAGAATCTGAAAAGTGTAAATTCAGTGATAGCAAACGTGCCCATAGACATGCAAATATCACTGTAATCGGAGAACACGCGAGTACAAAACCTGTGAACACTTTGAATACTAGCTTTGGAATGCTTAGTGGAAAGACAGATTTGGCTCAGTTGGAAACACTCTTGCCCCAAGTCAGAAAATACTGGGTTCAAGTCCCACTCCAGGGCTGGAATTTTGCCGCCACTCAGCGGACAGGATGGGTGGCAGGTCAGCTGTTAAATTTTAAATGATTGACAGCGGGTCAGGAACTTGCTGTCAAAACGTGCACACCTGCATTTCTCGATGTCGGGTCTGTCAGCGCTGCGCAGACCCAACAGGCAGAGGCGGGGGAGGCAATTAAAATCATTAGTGGCTTGTTTACAGCCACTTATCAATGGTTTTTTCCCAGCTTTTTGAATTTGATAGGTCGCCCACCAGTTTCCTGCTGTGCCTAGACCTCGTCTGTGAAGCTGAGGCGGGAGGTCACTGGCCATTGAATCAGCTGATGAGTTGACAGCTTCAAATGTCAAGTCAAAGGTCCCAGCTGATTGAGAAATGTTCCTTTAACCAGCAGCTTCTCTAAACTGCATTTCCACTACAGATTCAGAATGCTGCAAGTCTTTACACAATTCTCCATCCAGTCTGACCTCGTTACCTCTCCCACCATTGACAGATCGCTTCTGTCATCTCTACTTCACCTGCCATCTATTCCATCAACATGGGTGCACTTTATATACTCTCTCACCATGGTCCTCAGAATCCCACCACTATCAGCCCCAACAGGCACACCAGCAGCACCAACAACAGCACGAACCTTCTCTGTAATCAACTGATGCTGCACAGGACACAGGGCATCAGCACCCGAGCACATTGCTACCCAGGAGGCCATGGCCAGATTTACTTCACTTGACGCTGCACAGATTATTATCTGAACGGCAATAGATTGGGAAAAGGGGAAGTGTAACAAGACCTGGGTGTCCTTGTGCACCAGTCGCTGAAGGTAAGCATGCAGGTGCAGTAGGCGGTTAAGAAGGCAAATGGTATGTTGGCCTTCATAGCGAGAGGATTCGAGTACAGGAGCAAGGATGTCTTGCTGCAGTTGTACAGGGCCTTGGTGAGACCACACCTTGAGTATTGTGCAATTTTGGTCGCCTTATCTGAGGAAGGATGTTCTTGCCATGGAGAGAGTGCAGCGAAGATGCACCAGACTGATACCTGGGATAGCAGGAATGATATATGAGGAGAGAGTGGGTCGATTTGGCTTATATTCGCTAGAGTTTAGAAGAATGAGAAGGGATCTCATTGAAACTTATAAAATTCTAACAGGATTAGACAGACTAGATGCAGGAAGGATGTTCCCGATGGCGGGGAGTCCAGAACAAGGGGTTACAGTCTAAGGATAAGGGGTAAGCCATTTAGGACTGAGATGAGGCGGAATTTCTTCCCCCAGAGAGTGGTGAACCTGTGGAATTCTCTGCCACACAGGGCAGTTGAGGCCAATTCATTAAATATATTCAAGAAGGAGTTGGATATATTTCTTGAGGCTAAAGGGATCAAGGGATATGGGGAGAAAGCAGGGACAGGGTACTGAATTTGGATGATCAGCCATGATCTCATTAAATGGCGGAGCGGGCTCGAGGGGCCGAATGGCCTACTCCTGCTCCTATCTTCTATGTTTCACCCTGACTACCACATGATGCACCAGGTTGGCACCACCCCACACCAACACCATAAAGCATCCCTACAATGCCCAAGCCATTCCTTTCACACTCATCGCCATTGCGGGGGGGTACCGTTACATCTCACCATTCACTGCAGCTCACTAAGCCATTTCCAAAGGTGCACACAAATCTGTCCAAGAACGCAGTGTTGAAAATAAAGGTTTCAATGTTTGACACCACAGTAACAGAAACTTTACATGAACATTACATAAAACACCCAAGTGCCTATCCTTGTGTGTTGTTAGTTGGTTTGATTGCACTAGGATGAGGGTGAGTGTGAGGGGTGGCTAGTGAGATGGGGATGTGATAATGTAGATAAAGAGGGATGGGTGGAGGTGCAAGATAAGTTGGTGTGAGTAAGGATGTGCAGGAGTAGAGAAGGCAGAGTGATGGGGATGTGATGAGAGGCACAGCAGGATGAGGTTGAGTGTGGCTTTGTACTAAAGTTTTGTGATCTATTGAGATCATTGAAAAGTTTGCGGCACTGCACCCAGGTCCTCCTGACCACATCCCTGGTTGTGCCCTCCTCTGCAATGTGCAACCAGGCTGTGCTGATCTCCTAGGGAGGTCTCTTCTGCCCATTGGAAGGAAGAGGACGTCCCTGCATGCTGTGACTCCCTCCATAAGCATATGGAGGGAGTCATAGGAGAGCCTGGGTGCAGCCCTGCACCTCTGTGCAGTGATTGTCAGTGTTTGCAGCACCTCAATGCTGTAGAACACTGACAGCACAAATGTTAAAAGAAAGTTGGCCATGGTCCCTTTAAGGAAACTGGCTGATGACGTGTCATCAAATGACGTCATCAGACCTGCTTCCTCTAATTGGCCGGGAAACGCACTGGGTGGGCTTAACTAACCCAATCAAGGGAAATTCATTTCAGAGGCTGGGATGGAGACAGCAGCGGGGTCGGGACCCGCCACCAACATCACTCGCCACGGACCCGCCAAGGTTTGTAAAATCCAGCCCCAGGTCTTGAGCTGACACTCCAATGTAATACTGTGGGAGTACTGCATTGTCAGAGATACCACCTTTTTGGATGAGACATTAAACCAAGTCTGAATTCTGACAAAAGGTCATCGACCTGAAACGTTAACTCGGTTTCTCTTGCCACAGGTGCTGCCGGACCTGCTGAGTATTTCCAGCATTTTCTGTTTTTATTTCTGAATCTTCAGGTAGACAGAAAAGATCTCTTTACACTTCTTGAGGGGAGCAGGGAGTTCTCCTGGTGTCCTGGCCAAGATTCCTTCTTCAACCAAAACCACCAAAAACAGATTAACTGGTCATTATCTCAGTTCAGTTTGTGGGAGCTTGCTGTGTGCAAATTGGCTTTTGCATTTCTTACATTAACAACAATGACTACACTTCAAAATAAATTCATTAGATGTGAAGCGCTTTGGGACACCCTGAGGACGTGGTATGTCTTCAATGCTATGTATTCTCCACACACCATAGGATTATAGCTTAGCTTGATGGGCTTTGGGGAAATCAAGGGATGAGCAAGCACATCATTACATGGTAGGTAGGTTGTGCTACATGTGTCTCCGACTCTCACATCATATAAAGCCCAAGGACTTGCATCATTGCAGCAGTTTGTCTGACCTGAAACTAAGCCAAATCGAACCACTTAACACAACCTTCACCCATACAAACTATACCTCTGCAGGGTGCGTGGGGACAGATAGTTGAGATCATGGTGTGTGGAAGATGCATATCATTCAAAGGATGAAGATATCCCTACCAGGTAGGTAATCTATCATCTTCATTCTGCATATCATAGGAGCTTCCAAAAGTAGCAGATATTTAAGAGGGGGAAGCCCCCACGCAGGAGCCTTTACATCAGCACTGTCAAGAGCTGCAGTCAAATCTAGGCAGTAAATGAAGGCTAGAAACAAAATTAACCGTACAGTTTTCCATGCAAGAAATGTAAACTCATGGGGCAGCACAAATTGGATTAACTGACTTCATTGCACAATCTTTTACCATTTTGTGTTATAAGCTATGTTAGTGGATGTCCTGCAGGAATGAATCAAAGGATCTAACTGAGGGGATGAGAGACACCTAGCTAACAAGCCTTCAAACAGAATGTCTCCGGCATCAGATGTGATGTTTGACCCCTCCCTCCAACTGTGAAAAGAAATCCCTCCTGAGAGGCACTGGGATCCTGCCTCTGCTCATTGTGCTATGTCTAAGTGCCTAGGCTTGCAGGGCCAATCACGGATACCAGCACAACTTCTGTTCTGTCCGCTTGTATCTTTTAACCTGCAAATGGAGGAAACACATACAGAAACCTCTGTATTCAGGAGAAGGAAAGGCCATCCAGCTTCCAAGCGGACATGACCTCTCTCCTTGACCAGGAAGATGTTAGGTGGATCTTCTACTGGCAACGATGAACTCTGAGATGACAGAACACCTGCTGCTATGCTGTTTATGCTAGCTAAATGCTGATCATTGAATATTCTCATGATCAAGACCCCAGAGTACTAGTAGGATCACATCTTGAAAAAGGGAGCTAGACGGAGTTGCTCCTTTGCTTGTTGCTGTAGCAGACGACGCTATTGTTGTCCAACCACATACACGTCAGCTTGTCCTGTACCTGTAGTCTGGAAGCACACAACCCCCCCCCCCCGCCAATCCCTGAATGTGGTAATAGGTACATCCCAAACGTTTGAGGCACCCATCTGCAGGGGAGCTGGAAGTCAAGGTAAATTTGCAATAAGAGCAGTCCACTTGGCACATTAATCAGTTGGAACCAAGACCAGTATGCTGGCAGACCTCAGGTATGGGGTTCTGAAGAACAAATTCATCCAGATATAGATATACATGGAGATGCTGCGTTCAGAGATACCTCGTGACCAGGGCCAGTCATTTTGCAAAAACTTGGGTGCTGTGGGGAGGCCGAGGTACGGATAACTTTGCCACTTGAAATTGAACCAGAGAAACTTCAAGTTGTGTTCCCATATGGCGATATGGAAGCATGCATCCTTTAGATCTATGGAAGCTAAACTGTTCCCTGAGCACATGGTATCAATAATCTGTGACATGGGGTCAGGTGAAACATTCAAGTGCCCACCCCCTCCCACCTTTAAAAAGGGGACAACACTAATTTCATTTTGGAGACTAGGTCCTTTGAGAGGAGCAAAGAATCTTTAGCTGGGGAGAAACAAACTAGCACAATGGTGCAAGACCCTGGGACCGCATACAACGTGGGAGCATGGCATCCGCACACTGCAAATGGTATGTCCAGATCCAGCTAGGCTAGCTGTGTGGAGAATGTGGACCAAAGAAGAACGTATATTTTGTCTACTGGGCATCAGGTCAAACAAAAAATCTGGAATAGTATAAAGGATCCAGTGAGTCAAATCAGCAGCCACATTCTCCTTGGCTCCCCACCACCCCCTTTTTTTTGCTGGTTCATGTAGCACATTACCTGATGCTTCTGACAGCAAGGGGCAGGTACCAGGGCCGATCCAAAATAATTTTAACTATTGCCAAGTTTTCATTCAACTCGGTCCGTCATCTGAGCCCATCAGAAGCTACATTAAATTCAATTAACAGGACAAAACATATGATAACAGAACAGCTTAGGCCCGGCGCGTCGCAACCTGGAGTGTGATTGCATTTTCACTCAAGAGTAAAATCTTATTGTGGGTTGTCTCAACTCAAAGCATGTCGCCCGCCGACTGAGTGAGCGGTAATGTTTGAACAGTTCGCTGGTGAAAAGGTGTGTGGAATGAGGGTCTGAAACAGAAACTGAAAAGGAAGGAAAATTACAGCGAACAAAAAAACCCCAAAATGACTAAAATTCAGAATTGTCTTACCGGGCTCCGACTGTGCCCTCCACAGATTCCTGGCTCTCAGACTCACTTGGCGTTCCCAGCGATTTGTTCGATGGAGAAATAGGAGAATGGACTAAATAATTGAACAAACAGGTGTCTCCAGTTACTGTCCGCAGCGGCTGCACTATTAACGATGTGCATTAATTAAATTAAATAAAATGGGAATTGTTAGATAAAAACATTATGGAGAAATTAAACAGAAAAAGGAATGAAAACAAAAAACACAGAAAAGGAAGAAAATAACATTTGTTAAAAGGCTGTTCAAAGCAGAATCTGTATTGCAATAGTAAGCTCATCAAGACAGCCCCAATAGTGCTAACTAGTGGCACAAAACAATACAGGGAAGGAGCTACAGTGCGCAGAGTACGCTGCTGAGAATCTGATAGGGGTCAGCTATTGAATCTGAAAAATCCACCCACCTGACAGATAATCATGGGATTAGTGTTTGAAATGATTGCTTCTAATTGAATTTTCAGACAATCTGCATAATATTTAGCTATCCTGTTTCATCTAAGTCTCATTGCATTTTGCCCCAAGGATTGTATTCAATGCACAGAAGACACCTATTCTCTGTACTTTCATGTGAATACGCCAGTTTTAAATTGATTCGGTCCTTTTAAAACCGCAGACACATGCAGCAGACACCCGGGGGGGGTTAAAAATAAAAATATGGGAGACCCGACTCCAACCTGCCCACATCCGGTTTTAACGGAGGCAGGTTTGGGGGGGGGGGGGGGGGGGGAAGGGTCGGGCGACTAACCTGCTCTCCAGAGGCGGGTTGATCATTAACATATTTTAATGAGGCAGCATGCCCAAGATTTTATCTCTGTTCCAGATTTAATGCTGGCCAGCCGGGTTTCCCAGGCCTCGGGAAACCCGGCAGCTGAAGGGAGGCGAGAACGGGCAGAACACTGCTTGTGGGCCAGGAGGAGCAGGAGTGCTTTCCCCACCGGCCCACCAAGCTTACCTGCTTCCATCCCTGCGACCAGACACCCGTAATTGAACCCCCTACCGCAATCGGGCCCCCCCCATGTTTGATCCTCGGCTACGGCCTGGTGCTGCAGGCCTACCCGCCCGACAGCTAGCCAGCCTCTCAATCTGGTTGGCTGCGGCCGGGAAATGGATTCAAAAAATTGAAAGGATTTAACATTTTAAAGTACTTCCGGGATTTCCGGCCGCTAAACCTCCCACCGCCTCCCCGTTATTATCAGGGTCCTGGTGAACCCTCATTTTCAATTTGTACACCCCCCCTAAAATTACTTCTGCCTTCTTTGTTTAAAAAGTTTATTTAAAAATACATGTCACAACCACAAACTCACACTTCCATTCTCCATTGGGCTATTATTGGGAAGAGATGCCAAGCAACAGCCAGGCACTTCCCAAGTGATAAAGAGGAAAGACAGATTCCTCACATAACTCTGGCAACTGGATCAGGATCAACAGAGGCAAGGCCTGAGAAAAGGTCACCCGAGTGCTTTCCCATCTGGGGAACGGCAGAGACAGCAAAAGATAAAGGAAAGCTTATATATTAGAGAAAAGAGCTTTAAAAAATTCACACAAAAAACTACCTTACTGTAAATTTTATTAAATAATTTAATTGTTGCCAATCTCTTTCAATCCTCCAAGATTGTCCTCAAATGTCACTCATTCTCTTGGTCTTTTTGGCTTGGGTTTCTGCATCATAATTCCTGTTTTTGATGTTCTCTTCCAATCTATTTTTTCCACATATAGTCACTCAGATACTCTTTTCTATCTGATAATCAAGAGTCTTCAGAAGATCACAAAGACGAGGGAGGCCATTCGGCCAGTCTAGCTGATTTTTTCCATAGAAACCTACAGTCCCATTATCACAGCATCTCATTGCCCCTTGAATGACTCCAGAGTTATTGCCTCCACTCCTCTACCCAGAGCCTATGCCAGGTATTTAATCGGTGTAAGAAGTGCTTCCTGACATCAGTCCTGAACTGGCCTTTTACTAGTTTACCCCTATGTCCATAGCTGTGGTTTAACTCAAAGTAGTTCTCAGGATCCTCTATATACCCTCTCATTCACCTCCTTTCAACAGTGAAGAGGCCTTTCCTCATAATTCAACGACACTAGGGGTCAGCCTCATGGCCCTTCTCTGCAACACTTCCACGGCCTGGATGTTTCTCGGTGCCTTGCTGATGAGAAATGGACACAGTATTCAAGATGCAGCCTGACCAGAGCACTGTACAGCTTCACCACGACAGCCTGAAAAATAAACTCTACTCAGGGCGGGCGAAAGAAGGGAGGCAGCTGCTAAGCTGAAAATGTTTAATTTCGGTGATGAGGCCTCAACACAACCTGAGCTGCCTCAGACCGCACAGGCTCCAGAGGCTACCCTCCACCGACGTCTGAATTCTGGATGGCGGGCTTGCAGTCAAACGGAGCAAATATGGGAACATGTAGGAGGCCATGTTTCCCTCACCTGCATCAAATTAATGTAGGCCCACTCAAATATAGGTGGGTGTACACTGCCCCAACGGAGTCTGCCCCTGTCAAATGGCGAGTACGCAATCAGTTAACTTTCCACCCCCACCCACTCCAGAACTCCTGAAGAACTGGTGGAGCAAGGCAGAAAGACCAAGTCCATAAGTGTTGAGTCTACTAACCCTCCTAGATCTCTCTCAGCCTCTTGCCGAGCTAATTCAATACCATTCATTGAGTATTTTGTTGGGTAAGGGTATGAAGGGATATGCAACAAAGATGGGTAAATGGAGTTATGATACAGATCAGCCATGACCTAATTGAATGGCGGAACAGACTCAAGGGGCTGAATGGCCTCCTCCTGTTCCTATTCTAGTCCCTTTTTTGAGGCCGTCTCTCCTTTTAACTCACAATCTATGTTGGGCCAGACATTAAGCCCAGTTAATCTATTTTTGATGGTCGAGGGGTGAATATTGGCCAGGACACAGTGAAAACACTCACTCTTCTTTAGTACTATGGGATCTTTAATATCTACCTGAATCGGCAGACAGGGCCTCAATTTAACATCCAAAAGGATGGATCTTCTCTACTTTATCTTCGAACTTTGCCAAATAGCCATGACAACTCAATCCTGTAGTAACAGTGCGCTGTCGATAACGCCCAGAGAACTGTGGGCTGATTCAACATTGTATGGCATAAGCCAATAGCCCAGTAGAGTGTGGGCAGAGCTGTGTTCCACTGCTAGTGTGAGTTTATAGGGTTATGATATAGTTTAACATTTGATAACAATGAGAAGAAAAGAGTGAAACTGTAGTTTAGGTGGCATCCAAATTTCAATTGTAAGAAACCATGCCGAGATTGAAGCAGGTTTTGTTGCTTGCATTGTGAAGAATGGCTTGTCCCAGGCTCTGTTCCTCTCCTTCGTAAGGTTTTGTCAAACTTTAAAATAGTTAAGAGCATTTTTTAATAGTCTCCACATCAACAATCGCACCACCTAACTGCACAGAAAGAGATCGCATTGGAACTTAAAAGAAAATTAATGTGCAGTTTTCTGAATCAGTCAGTCGCGCACATGATCTGAAGCCAATACACAAACAGCCAAATCATGTTCCACTACAGAAACTTTAGAATTGAGTCATTCATTTTCCATGAGAGGCAATTTGAAGGGCAGAAAGAATTGAAACAAATGAACAAAACAAAACAAAACAAATGTTCAATTTGGTTGACCAGAATAACAAGTTTCACTGCCAGTGACCACGTGAAAACCGTTTATTGTTCCAATCTATTTGTAACAATAAAGGATTTGTGACCCAGTCTTAGACACTTCACAGACTCACCCATGGAGGGCTCTGTAGTTATGCCAATGCTCTGAAGTAGTGCTTCAGTCTCTTTACGCTTTCTCTCCAGATCCAACTCATCCTGTGAGGCAGAAGGGGTCTCCTTCTTGAAATCACCCTGAAAGCATTTTAATAAGATTCACTGCTTGAGGCTTTTACACTATCTCACAAAACTATTTGCATACTCTGCGCCATACCTCATCCAGAATCAAAGCCATGAAAGGTATAAATGTTCAGTACTTGCAAACAAGAAATCACTGGTCACAGAGCAGTTTAGTTATTACTAACAGCAGAATATGAAACACAAAAAAGTTTTTAAATGTTATATTAATATCCACTCTAAAATATTTTTTTCAATGCAAAGAACATAGGAAATCAAAGATGAGAAAAAGCCCATTAGACCCATCAAAACTCATCCAACTGCATTTTGAACTCCCCTCTCTTTGTAAATTATCCCAAACATGTGTCACGCTTTGACTAAAGACTTTAAAACAAAATGTACTTTTGATTAATTGAAATTTGTGTTCTCCGATTGTACCAGCCTGATTTACACTGAAACATATTCTGGGCTTACTTCATCTATACCATTCAATATCCCACAATTTAATTCCCCCGCTCCCTTAACCCATCTTCTTTCTGGACCAGTAGTTTCCAAAAGTTTGTGTGGGGGCACCCCGCAAATATTTACCCACACATTGTTTGTTTTTAATTGTTTCTCCATCGGTCTCAACATTGAAAGTGATGACGCCACTGTCACTTCCTGGTTCCTTTTTTAGATGTATATGGAGTTTATATCCTGAAATATGAACATCTCTTGTGTTAATACAATATTGAATTAAAAAAAAGGGGGGCATTACTGCAGTTGCAGTCATGTGGGGGCGATTTTGTCTGCACATGATAAATGGCCGAGGGGTGGGCAGGGCGTGTGCGATAGGTCAGCGTGGGACCAGTATGATTTTCAGGGTCAACCTTCATTGTCATGTACGATAGCAAAATACTGCAGATGCTGGAAATCCGAAATAACAACAGAAAATGCTGGAAAAACTCAGCAGGCCAGGCAACATCCGTGGAGAGAAAACAGAGTCGATGTTTCGGGTCAAAACCCTTTTTCAAAACTGGAAAGGAAATGAAATAGATCGAAAGGCAGGGCTGGGAGAGAACAAAAGAAGTGAAGAGACATTAAGAGGTATCCAAAACCAGACGAGATGGTGATAGGACTAGTGGAGACAAAAGATGGCTCAGATTAGGTGTGAAATGTTCTGGCAGAATGGGAGACAGCTGCCATGTGGGAGAGAGAAAAAAAAGGTGGGGGGGAAAAGGCCCAAAACACAGATGTGGATAAAATATAAGCAAAAATGTAATGGGGGCCGAGGTTATGATCTGAAATTGTTGAACTCGATGTTGAGTCCGGAAGGCTGTAAAGTGCCTAATCGGAAGATGAGGTGCTGTTCCTCGAGTTTATGCCAAGCTTCCGTGGAACAATGTAAGAGCCTGAGTACAGTGAGGTCAGAGTGGGAATGGGGCGGTGAATTAAAGTGACAGGCGACCGGAAGCTCGGGGTCCCCCTTACGGACTGAACGGAGGTGTTCCGCAAAGTGTGTGTTGTCGAGCTCTCCATTTTGGAGGCAGGAAAATTAAAGAGTTTGATGCCTTTTGTCAAAAATTGCAAAAGAAAGAACTCCATATGGCATAACTTCAAGGCTAGTGTTTTAATGTAAAAAAAATTAATATTT
The DNA here is from genome assembly GCF_052327205.1 of Somniosus microcephalus. Taxonomy (NCBI): domain Eukaryota; kingdom Metazoa; phylum Chordata; class Chondrichthyes; order Squaliformes; family Somniosidae; genus Somniosus; species Somniosus microcephalus. The sequence goes on from NC_141019.1 coordinate 4,419,160, forward strand.
TCTTAAACATACTTGTACAATATAAACAAACATTTGACAGTGAATTCAATCTTACAGTCGTGTCATTAGAATCATGAACTTGAATGACTCCCTTGAAACTCCTATGCGCCCATAACAGTCTATGAATAAATCCAAATTTTCAAACATTTACTCAGTGAAATTTTCAGAAAAGGAATTAAAATCCTCCCTCAAACACAGGACATATAATTTAAGAGACCTTAAATTACAATGACAGCCTTCTTTTTCTCATATACCAGGCCTTAATTTTGTTGAGTGATGTTGGATGATAACTCCTCAATGTGTATGAAGCTAGGAGTAAAAGATTTACTACACTCATTTCCACTCAATTTTTCTCATGTGATGCTTTTAAAGCCGCTCACACAGAAATGTGCAGTACAGACAGGATGATAGCTGCGTAAGATGAGCACCATTCTCCCCCAATGACCAGAATCTGATAAAAACGTAAAACTTCAAAACAAAAGAAAATAATTTGGAATTAAGTTAATTATATTTTTTTTGTTGGATTCTCAAGAAATACATTCATGTATATGAAGTCACTGTACTACTCGGAGCTCCGACACGGCAAGAGAGCCCCAGGTGGGCAGAGGAAACGTTTCAAGGACACCCTCAAAGCCTCCTTGAAAAAGTGCAACATCCCCACCGACACCTGGGAATCCCTGGCCCAAGACCGCACAAAGTGGAGGAGAAGCATCCGGGAAGGCGCCGCACACCTCGAGTCTCTTCGCCGGGAGCAAGCAGAAGCCAAGCGCAAACAGCACAAAGAGCGCACGTCAACCCAAGCACCCTACCCACCCGCCCCTTCAACCACCGTCTGCCCCACCTGTGACAGAGACTGTGGGTCCTGCATTGGACTCATCAGTCACCTGAGAACTCATTTTTAGTGTGGAAGCAAATCATCCTCGGTTCCCGAGGGACTGCCGAAGAAGAAGAGACACAAGTGTACATTCACAGCTATATTTTGTGAAGCCAGTCCCTAAGATACCCTGTCCACATCTCTTCCCTTCATTGTATACTCATGTTGCTCATCCAATATAGAATACACTTGTCACTATTCAATGTAATTGGTCATTTGTCTGCCCAATTGCACAACTGATATTAATTCTTCTGCAAATCTTTGGCTACATCATTTGTCTCTACTGTTCTCCCTATTTTAGTGTTGTCCCCAAATATAACAAGCTTACAAGCTGGCTACCACAGAGCTTCGTATCAAATAGCAATGCTAAAATATAAAAAAGCGACAACACTTTTAATGGTCCAACTGTTCTAGGTTTTTAGGGCTTGTCAAGTTCATTACAATTTTTGTTTTGGAAGGAGCTGTTCTGCCAAAGATTAAGAATTTCAACATTTCTCTCTTGCTTCAGCTATGAAGTGCTAACACCTCGATCAGCTCTCCTCAAGTGCAGTTACACTTCACTTTGCCATAGCTGCCAAAATATCGATAATGTTTGTCAAGCGAACTTTGAACCCTGAACCTCAACAGGCAGATTGAGCCCACCAGAAGTTTGCTCAATGAGCAAAAAAGGAAGGGGCAGGGAAATCCTAGCTTTATCATCGAATCATACAGCACAGAAGACCATTCGGCCCATTGTGCCTGTGCCGGCTCTTCGACCGAGCTCTCCAATTAGTCCCACTCCCCACTGCTCTTGCCCCAGAGCCCTGCAAAACTTTCTCCCCTTCAAGTATTTCTCCAATTCCCCCTTTTGAAAGTTACTATTGAATCTGCTTCCACTGTCCTTTCAGGCAGCGCATTCCAGATCACAACAACTCGCGTAAAGAAACTTCTCCTCATCTCCCCTGCTTCTTTTGCCAATTATCTTCAATCTGTGGCCTTTGGTTACCGACCCTCCTGCCAGTGGAAACAGTTTCTCCCTCTCTACTCTGTCAAATCCCCACATAATTTTGAACAAATCTATCAAATCTCCCCTTAACCTTCTCTGCTCTAAGGAGAACAATCCCAGCTTCTCCAGTCTCTCCACATCACTGAAGTCCCTCATCCCTGGTACCATTCTGGTCAATCTCCCCTTAACCTTCTCTGCTCTAAGGAGAACAATCCCAGCTTCTCCAGTCTCTCCACATCACTGAAGTCCCTCATCCCTGGTACCATTCTAGTAAATCTCCCCTTAACGTTCCCTGCTCTGAGGAGAACAATCCCAGCTTCTCCAGTCTCTCCACATAACTGAAGTCCCTCATCCCTGGTACCATTCTGGTCAATCTCCCCTTAACCGTCTCTGCTCTAAGGAGAACATTCCCAGCTTCTCCAGTCTCTCCAGATCACTGAAGTCCCTCATCCCTGGTACCATTCTGGTAAATCTCCCCTTAACCTTCTCTGCTCTAAAGAGAACAATCCCAGCTTCTCCAGTCTCTCCATATCACTGAAGTCCCTCATCCCTGGTACCATTCTGGTAAATCTCTCCTTACCCTTCTCTGCTCTGAGGAGAACAATCCCAGCTTCTCCAGTCTCTCCACATAACTGAAGTCCCTCATCCCTGGTACCATTCTGGTCAATCTCCCCTTAACCTTCTCTGCTCTAAGGAGAACAACCCCAGCTTCTCCAGTCTCTCCATATCACTGAAGTCCCTCATCCCTGGTACCATTCTGGTAAATCTCTCCTTACCCTTCTCTGCTCTGAGGAGAACAATCCCAGCTTCTCCAGTCTCTCCACATAACTGAAGTCCCTCATCCCTGGTACCATTCTAGTAAATCTCCCCTTAACCTTCCCTGCTCTAAGGAGAACAATCCCAGCTTCTCCAGTCTCTCCACATCACTGAAGTCCCTCATCCCTGGTACCATTCTGGTCAATCTCCCCTTAACCGTCTCTGCTCTAAGGAGAACATTCCCAGCTTCTCCAGTCTCTCCAGATCACTGAAGTCCCTCATCCCTGGTACCATTCTGGTAAATCTCCCCTTAACCTTCTCTGCTCTAAAGAGAACAATCCCAGCTTCTCCAGTCTCTCCACATCACTGAAGTCCCTCATCCCTGGTACCATTCTGGTCAATCTCCCCTTAACCGTCTCTGCTCTAAGGAGAACATTCCCAGCTTCTCCAGTCTCTCCACATCACTGAAGTCCCTCATCCCTGGTACCATTCTGGTAAATCTCCCCTTAACCTTCTCTGCTCTAAAGAGAACAATCCCAGCTTCTCCAGTCTCTCCACATCACTGAAGTCCCTCATCCCTGGTACCATTCTGGTCAATCTCCCCTTAACCGTCTCTGCTCTAAGGAGAACATTCCCAGCTTCTCCAGTCTCTCCACATCACTGAAGTCCCTCATCCCTGATACCATTCTGGTCAATCTCCCCTTAACCTTCTCTGCTCTAAGGAGAACAATCCCAGCTTCTCCAGTCTCTCCACATCACTGAAGTCCCTCATCCCTGGTAACATTCTGGTCAATCTCCCCTTAACCTTCTCTGCTCTAAGGAGAACAATCCCAGCTTCTCCAGTCTCTCCACATCACTGAAGTCCCTCATCCCTGGTACCATTCTGGTCAATCTCCCCTTAACCTTCTCTGCTCTAAGGAGAACAATCCCAGCTTCTCCAGTCTCTCCACATCACTGAAGTCCCTCATCCCTGGTAACATTCTGGTCAATCTCCCCTTAACCTTCTCTGCTCTAAGGAGAACAATCCCAGCTTCTCCAGTCTCTCCACATCACTGAAGTCCCTCATCCCTGGTACCATTCTGGTCAATCTCCCCTTAACCTTCTCTGCTCTAAGGAGAACAATCCCAGCTTCTCCAGTCTCTCCACATCACTGAAGTCCCTCATCCCTGGTACCATTCTAGTAAATCTCCCCTTAACGTTCCCTGCTCTGAGGAGAACAATCCCAGCTTCTCCAGTCTCTCCACATAACTGAAGTCCCTCATCCCTGGTACCATTCTGGTCAATCTCCCCTTAACCGTCTCTGCTCTAAGGAGAACATTCCCAGCTTCTCCAGTCTCTCCACATCACTGAAGTCCCTCATCCCTGGTACCATTCTGGTAAATCTCCCCTTAACCTTCTCTGCTCTAAAGAGAACAATCCCAGCTTCTCCAGTCTCTCCACATCACTGAAGTCCCTCATCCCTGGTACCATTCTGGTCAATCTCCCCTTAACCGTCTCTGCTCTAAGGAGAACATTCCCAGCTTCTCCAGTCTCTCCACATCACTGAAGTCCCTCATCCCTGATACCATTCTGGTCAATCTCCCCTTAACCTTCTCTGCTCTAAGGAGAACAATCCCAGCTTCTCCAGTCTCTCCACATCACTGAAGTCCCTCACCCCTGGTACCATTCTGGTAAATCTCCCCTTAACCGTCTCTGCTCTAAGGAGAACAACCCCAGCTTCTCCACGTCACTGAAGTCCCTCATCCCTGGTACCATTCTGGTCAATCTCCCCTTAACCTTCTCTGCTCCAAGGAGAACAATCCCAGCTTCTCCAGTCTCTCCACATCACTGAAGTCCCTCGTCCCTGGTACCATTCTAGTAAATCTCCCCTTAACCGTCTCTGCTCTAAGGAGAACAACCCCAGCTTCTCCACGTCACTGAAGTCCCTCATCCCTGGTACCATTCTGGTCAATCTCCCCTTAACCTTCTCTGCTCCAAGGAGAACAATCCCAGCTTCTCCAGTCTCTCCACATCACTGAAGTCCCTCAACCCTGGTACCATTCTAGTAAATCTCCCCTTAACCGTCTCTGCTCTAAGGAGAACAACCCCAGCTTCTCCAGTCTCTCCACATCACTGAAGTCCCTCATCCCTGGTACCATTCTAGTAAATCTCCCCTTAACCTTCTCTGCTCTAAGGAGAACAATCCCAGCTTCTCCAGTCTCTCCACATCACTGAAGTCCCTCATCCCTGGTACCATTCTAATAAATCTCCCCGTAATCGTTTCTGCTCTAAGGAGAACAATCCCAGCTTCTCCACGTCACTGAAGTCCCTCATCCCTGGTATCATTCTGGTCAATCTCCCCTTAACCTTCTCTGCTCTAAGGAGAACAACCCCAGCTTCTCCAGTCTCTCCAAATAACTGAAGTCCCTCATCCCTGGTACCATTCTGGTAAATCTCCCCTTAACCTTCTCTGCTCTAAAGAGAACAATCCCAGCTTCTCCAGTCTCTCCACATCACTGAAGTCCCTCATCCCTGGTACCATTCTGGTCAATCTCCCCTTAACCGTCTCTGCTCTAAGGAGAACATTCCCAGCTTCTCCAGTCTCTCCACATCACTGAAGTCCCTCATCCCTGGTACCATTCTGGTCAATCTCCCCTTAACCTTCTCTGCTCTAAGGAGAACAACCCCAGCTTCTCCAGTCTCTCCATATCACTGAAGTCCCTCATCCCTGGTACCATTCTGGTAAATCTCTCCTTACCCTTCTCTGCTCTGAGGAGAACAATCCCAGCTTCTCCAGTCTCTCCACATAACTGAAGTCCCTCATCCCTGGTACCATTCTAGTAAATCTCCCCTTAACCTTCCCTGCTCTAAGGAGAACAATCCCAGCTTCTCCAGTCTCTCCACATCACTGAAGTCCCTCATCCCTGGTACCATTCTGGTCAATCTCCCCTTAACCGTCTCTGCTCTAAGGAGAACATTCCCAGCTTCTCCAGTCTCTCCAGATCACTGAAGTCCCTCATCCCTGGTACCATTCTGGTAAATCTCCCCTTAACCTTCTCTGCTCTAAAGAGAACAATCCCAGCTTCTCCAGTCTCTCCACATCACTGAAGTCCCTCATCCCTGGTACCATTCTGGTCAATCTCCCCTTAACCGTCTCTGCTCTAAGGAGAACATTCCCAGCTTCTCCAGTCTCTCCACATCACTGAAGTCCCTCATCCCTGGTACCATTCTGGTCAATCTCCCCTTAACCTTCTCTGCTCTAAGGAGAACAATCCCAGCTTCTCCAGTCTCTCCACATCACTGAAGTCCCTCATCCCTGGTAACATTCTGGTCAATCTCCCCTTAACCTTCTCTGCTCTAAGGAGAACAATCCCAGCTTCTCCAGTCTCTCCACATCACTGAAGTCCCTCACCCCTGGTACCATTCTGGTAAATCTCCCCTTAACCGTCTCTGCTCTAAGGAGAACAACCCCAGCTTCTCCACGTCACTGAAGTCCCTCATCCCTGGTGCCATTCTGGTCAATCTCCCCTTAACCTTCTCTGCTCCAAGGAGAACAATCCCAGCTTCTCCAGTCTCTCCACATCACTGAAGTCCCTCATCCCTGGTACCATTCTAGTAAATCTCCCCTTAACCGTCTCTGCTCTAAGGAGAACAACCCCAGCTTCTCCACGTCACTGAAGTCCCTCATCCCTGGTACCATTCTGGTCAATCTCCCCTTAACCTTCTCTGCTCCAAGGAGAACAATCCCAGCTTCTCCAGTCTCTCCACATCACTGAAGTCCCTCATCCCTGGTACCATTCTAGTAAATCTCCCCTTAACCGTCTCTGCTCTAAGGAGAACAACCCCAGCTTCTCCAGTCTCTCCACATCACTGAAGTCCCTCATCCCTGGTACCATTCTAGTAAATCTCCCCTTAACCTTCTCTGCTCTAAGGAGAACAATCCCAGCTTCTCCAGTCTCTCCACATCACTGAAGTCCCTCATCCCCGGTACCATTCTAATAAAACTCCCCGTAATCGTTTCTGCTCTAAGGAGAACAATCCCAGCTTCTCCACGTCACTGAAGTCCCTCATCCCTGGTATCATTCTGGTCAATCTCCCCTTAACCTTCTCTGCTCTAAGGAGAACAACCCCAGCTTCTCCAGTCTCTCCAAATAACTGAAGTCCCTCATCCCTGGTACCATTCTGGTCAATCTCCCCTTAACCGTCTCTGCTCTAAGGAGAACATTCCCAGCTTCTCCAGTCTCTCCACATCACTGAAGTCCCTCATCCCTGGTACCATTCTAGTAAATCTCCCCGTAACCGTTTCTGCTCTAAGGAGAACAATCCCAGCTTCTCCACGTCACTGAAGTCCCTCATCCCTGGTATCATTCTGGTCAATCTCCCCTGAACCTTCTCTGCTCTAAGGAGAACAACCCCAGCTTCTCCAGTCTCTCCAAATAACTGAAGTCCCTCATCCCTGGTACCATTCTGGTCAATCTCCCCTTAACCGTCTCTGCTCTAAGGAGAACAATCCCAGCTTCTCCAGTCTCTCCACATCAGTGAAGTCCCTCATCCCTGGTACCATTCTAGTAAATCTCCCCTTAACCTTCCCTGCTCTAAGGAGAACAATCCCAGCTTCTCCAGTCTCTCCACATCACTGAAGTCCCTCATCCCTGGTACCATTCTAATAAATGTCCCCTTAACCTTCTCTGCTCTAAGGAGAACAACCCCAGCTTCTCCAGTCTCTCCACATCACTGAAGTCCCTCATCCCTGGTACCATTCTAGTAAATCTCCCCTTAACCTTCTCTGCTCGAAGGAGAACAATCCCAGCTTCTCCAGTCTCTCCACATCACTGAAGTCCCTCATCCCTGGTACCATTCTGGTAAATCTCCCCTTAACCGTCTCTGCTCTAAGGAGAACAGTCCCAGCTTCTCCACGTCACTGAAGTCCCTCATCCGTGGTACTATTCTGGTCAATCTCCCCTTAACCGTCTCTGCTCTAAGGAGAACAATCCCAGCTTCTCCAGTCTCTCCACATCACTGAAGTCCCTCATCCCTGGTATCATTCTGGTAAATCTCCCCTTAACCTTCTCTGCTCTAAGGAGAACAACCCCAGCTTCTCCAGTCTCTCCACATCACTGAAGTCCCTCATCCCTGGTACCATTCTAGTAAATCTCCCCTTAACCTTCTCTGCTCTAAGGAGAACAATCCCAGCTTCTCCAGTCGCTCCACATCACTGGAGTCCCTCATCCCTGGTACGATTCTGGTCAATCTCCCCTTAACCGTCTCTGCTCTAAGGAGAACAATCCCAGCTTCTCCACATCACTGAAGTTCCTCATCCCTGGTACCATTCTGGTAAATCTCCCCTTAACCTTCCCTGCTCTAAGGAGAACAATCCCAGCTTCTCCAGTCTCTCCACATCAATGAAGTCCCTCATCCCCTGGTACCATTCTAGTAAATCGCCCCTTAACCTTCTCTGCTCTAAGGAGAACAATCCCAGCTTCTCCAGTCTCTCCACGTCACTGAAGTCCCTCATCCCTGGTACCATTCTGGTCAATCTCCCCTTAACCGTCTCTGCTCTAAGGAGAACAATCCCAGCTTCTCCAGTCTCTCCACATGACTGAAGTCCCTCATCCCTGGTATCATTCTGGTAAATCTCCCCTTAACCTTCTCTGCTCTAAGGAGAACAACCCCAGCTTCTCCAGTCTCTCCACATAACTGAAGTCCCTCATCCCCGGTACCATTCTAGTAAATCTCCCCTTAACCTTCCCTGCTCTAAGGAGAACAATCCCAGCTTCTCCAGTCTCTCCACATCACTGAAGTCCCTCATCCCTGGTACCATTCTAGTATTTCTCCAATTCCCCCTTTTGAAAGTTACCATTGAATCTGCTTCCACTGTCCTTTCAGGCAGCGCATTCCAGATCACAACAACTCGCGTAAAGAAACTTCTCCTCATCTCCCCTGCTTCTTTTGCCAATTATCTTCAATCTGTGGCCTTTGGTTACCGACCCTCCTGCCAGTGGAAACAGTTTCTCCCTCTCTACTCTGTCAAATCCCCACATAATTTTGAACAGATCTATCAAATCTCCCCTTAATCTTCTCTGCTCTAAGGAGAACAATCCCAGCTTCTCCAGTCTCTCCACATCACTGAAGTCCCTCATCCCTGGTACCATTCTAGTAAATCTCCCCTTAACGTTCCCTGCTCTAAGGAGAACAATCCCAGCTTCTCCAGTCTCTCCACATCACTGAAGTCCCTCATCCCTGGTACCATTCTGGTCAATCTCCCCTTAACCGTCTCTGCTCTAAGGAGAACATTCCCAGCTTCTCCAGTCTCTCCACATCACTGAAGTCCCTCATCCCTGGTACCATTCTGGTCAATCTCCCCTTAACCGTCTCTGCTCTAAGGAGAACATTCCCAGCTTCTCCAGTCTCTCCACATCACTGAAGTCCCTCATCCCTGGTACCATTCTGGTCAATCTCCCCTTAACCTTCTCTGCTCTAAGGAGAACAATCCCAGCTTCTCCAGTCTCTCCACATCACTGAAGTCCCTCATCCCCTGGTACCATTCTGGTAAATCTCCCCTTAACCGTCTCTGCTCTAAAGAGAACAATCCCAGCTTCTCCAGTCTCTCCACATCACTGAAGTCCCTCATCCCTGGTACCATTCTGGTCAATCTCCCCTTAACCTTCTCTGCTCTAAGGAGAACAACCCCAGCTTCTCCAGTCTCTCCATATCACTGAAGTCCCTCATCCCTGGTACCATTCTGGTAAATCTCCCCTTAACCGTCTCTGCTCTAAAGAGAACAATCCCAGCTTCTCCAGTCTCTCCACATCACTGAAGTCCCTCATCCCTGATACCATTCTGGTCAATCTCCCCTTAACCTTCTCTGCTCTAAGGAGAACAATCCCAGCTTCTCCAGTCTCTCCACATCACTGAAGTCCCTCACCCCTGGTACCATTCTGGTAAATCTCCCCTTAACCGTCTCTGCTCTAAGGAGAACAACCCCAGCTTCTCCACGTCACTGAAGTCCCTCATCCCTGGTACCATTCTGGTCAATCTCCCCTTAACCTTCTCTGCTCCAAGGAGAACAATCCCAGCTTCTCCAGTCTCTCCACATCACTGAAGTCCCTCATCCCTGGTACCATTCTAGTAAATCTCCCCTTAACCGTCTCTGCTCTAAGGAGAACAACCCCAGCTTCTCCACGTCACTGAAGTCCCTCATCCCTGGTACCATTCTGGTCAATCTCCCCTTAACCTTCTCTGCTCCAAGGAGAACAATCCCAGCTTCTCCAGTCTCTCCACATCACTGAAGTCCCTCATCCCTGGTACCATTCTAGTAAATCTCCCCTTAACCGTCTCTGCTCTAAGGAGAACAACCCCAGCTTCTCCAGTCTCTCCACATCACTGAAGTCCCTCATCCCTGGTACCATTCTAGTAAATCTCCCCTTAACCTTCTCTGCTCTAAGGAGAACAATCCCAGCTTCTCCAGTCTCTCCACATCACTGAAGTCCCTCATCCCTGGTACCATTCTAGTAAATCTCCCCGTAACCGTTTCTGCTCTAAGGAGAACAATCCCAGCTTCTCCACGTCACTGAAGTCCCTCATCCCTGGTATCATTCTGGTCAATCTCCCCTGAACCTTCTCTGCTCTAAGGAGAACAACCCCAGCTTCTCCAGTCTCTCCAAATAACTGAAGTCCCTCATCCCTGGTACCATTCTGGTCAATCTCCCCTTAACCGTCTCTGCTCTAAGGAGAACAATCCCAGCTTCTCCAGTCTCTCCACATCAGTGAAGTCCCTCATCCCTGGTACCATTCTAGTAAATCTCCCCTTAACCTTCCCTGCTCTAAGGAGAACAATCCCAGCTTCTCCAGTCTCTCCACATCACTGAAGTCCCTCATCCCTGGTACCATTCTAATAAATGTCCCCTTAACCTTCTCTGCTCTAAGGAGAACAACCCCAGCTTCTCCAGTCTCTCCACATCACTGAAGTCCCTCATCCCTGGTACCATTCTAGTAAATCTCCCCTTAACCTTCTCTGCTCGAAGGAGAACAATCCCAGCTTCTCCAGTCTCTCCACATCACTGAAGTCCCTCATCCCTGGTACCATTCTAGTAAATCTCCCCTTAACCGTCTCTGCTCTAAGGAGAACAGTCCCAGCTTCTCCACGTCACTGAAGTCCCTCATCCGTGGTACTATTCTGGTCAATCTCCCCTTAACCGTCTCTGCTCTAAGGAGAACAATCCCAGCTTCTCCAGTCTCTCCACATCACTGAAGTCCCTCATCCCTGGTATCATTCTGGTAAATCTCCCCTTAACCTTCTCTGCTCTAAGGAGAACAACCCCAGCTTCTCCAGTCTCTCCACATCACTGAAGTCCCTCATCCCTGGTACCATTCTAGTAAATCTCCCCTTAACCTTCTCTGCTCTAAGGAGAACAATCCCAGCTTCTCCAGTCGCTCCACATCACTGGAGTCCCTCATCCCTGGTACGATTCTGGTCAATCTCCCCTTAACCGTCTCTGCTCTAAGGAGAACAATCCCAGCTTCTCCACATCACTGAAGTTCCTCATCCCTGGTACCATTCTGGTAAATCTCCCCTTAACCTTCCCTGCTCTAAGGAGAACAATCCCAGCTTCTCCAGTCTCTCCACATCAATGAAGTCCCTCATCCCCTGGTACCATTCTAGTAAATCGCCCCTTAACCTTCTCTGCTCTAAGGAGAACAATCCCAGCTTCTCCAGTCTCTCCACGTCACTGAAGTCCCTCATCCCTGGTACCATTCTGGTCAATCTCCCCTTAACCGTCTCTGCTCTAAGGAGAACAATCCCAGCTTCTCCAGTCTCTCCACATGACTGAAGTCCCTCATCCCTGGTATCATTCTGGTAAATCTCCCCTTAACCTTCTCTGCTCTAAGGAGAACAACCCCAGCTTCTCCAGTCTCTCCACATAACTGAAGTCCCTCATCCCCGGTACCATTCTAGTAAATCTCCCCTTAACCTTCCCTGCTCTAAGGAGAACAATCCCAGCTTCTCCAGTCTCTCCACATCACTGAAGTCCCTCATCCCTGGTACCATTCTAGTATTTCTCCAATTCCCCCTTTTGAAAGTTACCATTGAATCTGCTTCCACTGTCCTTTCAGGCAGCGCATTCCAGATCACAACAACTCGCGTAAAGAAACTTCTCCTCATCTCCCCTGCTTCTTTTGCCAATTATCTTCAATCTGTGGCCTTTGGTTACCGACCCTCCTGCCAGTGGAAACAGTTTCTCCCTCTCTACTCTGTCAAATCCCCACATAATTTTGAACAGATCTATCAAATCTCCCCTTAATCTTCTCTGCTCTAAGGAGAACAATCCCAGCTTCTCCAGTCTCTCCACATCACTGAAGTCCCTCATCCCTGGTACCATTCTAGTAAATCTCCCCTTAACGTTCCCTGCTCTAAGGAGAACAATCCCAGCTTCTCCAGTCTCTCCACATCACTGAAGTCCCTCATCCCTGGTACCATTCTGGTCAATCTCCCCTTAACCGTCTCTGCTCTAAGGAGAACATTCCCAGCTTCTCCAGTCTCTCCACATCACTGAAGTCCCTCATCCCTGGTACCATTCTGGTCAATCTCCCCTTAACCTTCTCTGCTCTAAGGAGAACAACCCCAGCTTCTCCAGTCTCTCCATATCACTGAAGTCCCTCATCCCTGGTACCATTCTGGTAAATCTCCCCTTAACCTTCTCTGCTCTAAAGAGAACAATCCCAGCTTCTCCAGTCTCTCCACATCACTGAAGTCCCTCATCCCCTGGTACCATTCTGGTAAATCTCCCCTTAACCGTCTCTGCTCTAAAGAGAACAATCCCAGCTTCTCCAGTCTCTCCACATCACTGAAGTCACTCACCCCTGGTACCATTCTGGTAAATCTCCCCTTAACCGTCTCTGCTCTAAGGAGAACAACCCCAGCTTCTCCACGTCACTGAAGTCCCTCATCCCTGGTACCATTCTGGTCAATCTCCCCTTAACCTTCTCTGCTCCAAGGAGAACAATCCCAGCTTCTCCAGTCTCTCCACATCACTGAAGTCCCTCATCCCTGGTACCATTCTAGTAAATCTCCCCTTAACCGTCTCTGCTCTAAGGAGAACAACCCCAGCTTCTCCACGTCACTGAAGTCCCTCATCCCTGGTACCATTCTGGTCAATCTCCCCTTAACCTTCTCTGCTCCAAGGAGAACAATCCCAGCTTCTCCAGTCTCTCCACATCACTGAAGTCCCTCATCCCTGGTACCATTCTAGTAAATCTCCCCTTAACCGTCTCTGCTCTAAGGAGAACAACCCCAGCTTCTCCAGTCTCTCCACATCACTGAAGTCCCTCATCCCTGGTACCATTCTAGTAAATCTCCCCTTAACCTTCTCTGCTCTAAGGAGAACAATCCCAGCTTCTCCAGTCTCTCCACATCACTGAAGTCCCTCATCCCTGGTACCATTCTAATAAATCTCCCCGTAACCTTCTCTGCTCTAAGGAGAACAATCCCAGCTTCTCCACGTCACTGAAGTCCCTCATCCCTGGTACCATTCTGGTCAATCTCCCCTTAACCGTCTCTGCTCTAAGGAGAACAATCCCAGCTTCTCCAGTCTCTCCACATCAGTGAAGTCCCTCATCCCTGGTACCATTCTAGTAAATCTCCCCTTAACCTTCCCTGCTCTAAGGAGAACAATCCCAGCTTCTCCAGTCTCTCCACATCACTGAAGTCCCTCATCCCTGGTACCATTCTAATAAATGTCCCCTTAACCTTCTCTGCTCTAAGGAGAACAATCCCAGCTTCTCCAGTCTCTCCACATCACTGAAGTCCCTCATCCCTGGTACCATTCTGGTAAATCTCCCCTTAACCTTCTCTGCTCTAAAGAGAACAATCCCAGCTTCTCCAGTCTCTCCACATCACTGAAGTCCCTCATCCCTGGTACCATTCTGGTCAATCTCCCCTTAACCGTCTCTGCTCTAAGGAGAACATTCCCAGCTTCTCCAGTCTCTCCACATCACTGAAGTCCCTCATCCCTGGTACCATTCTGGTCAATCTCCCCTTAACCTTCTCTGCTCTAAGGAGAACAACCCCAGCTTCTCCAGATCACTGAAGTCCCTCATCCCTGGTACCATTCTGGTAAATCTCCCCTTAACCTTCTCTGCTCTAAAGAGAACAATCCCAGCTTCTCCAGTCTCTCCACATCACTGAAGTCCCTCATCCCCTGGTACCATTCTGGTAAATCTCCCCTTAACCGTCTCTGCTCCAAGGAGAACAATCCCAGCTTCTCCAGTCTCTCCACATCACTGAAGTCCCTCATCCCTGATACCATTCTGGTCAATCTCCCCTTAACCTTCTCTGCTCTAAGGAGAACAATCCCAGCTTCTCCAGTCTCTCCACATCACTGAAGTCCCTCATCCCTGGTAACATTCTGGTCAATCTCCCCTTAACCTTCTCTGCTCTAAGGAGAACAATCCCAGCTTCTCCAGTCTCTCCACATCACTGAAGTCCCTCACCCCTGGTACCATTCTGGTAAATCTCCCCTTAACCGTCTCTGCTCTAAGGAGAACAACCCCAGCTTCTCCACGTCACTGAAGTCCCTCATCCCTGGTACCATTCTGGTCAATCTCCCCTTAACCTTCTCTGCTCCAAGGAGAACAATCCCAGCTTCTCCAGTCTCTCCACATCACTGAAGTCCCTCATCCCTGGTACCATTCTAGTAAATCTCCCCTTAACCGTCTCTGCTCTAAGGAGAACAACCCCAGCTTCTCCACGTCACTGAAGTCCCTCATCCCTGGTACCATTCTGGTCAATCTCCCCTTAACCTTCTCTGCTCCAAGGAGAACAATCCCAGCTTCTCCAGACTCTCCACATCACTGAAGTCCCTCATCCCTGGTACCATTCTAGTAAATCTCCCCTTAACCGTCTCTGCTCTAAGGAGAACAACCCCAGCTTCTCCAGTCTCTCCACATCACTGAAGTCCCTCATCCCTGGTACCATTCTAGTAAATCTCCCCTTAACCTTCTCTGCTCTAAGGAGAACAATCCCAGCTTCTCCAGTCTCTCCACATCACTGAAGTCCCTCATCCCTGGTACCATTCTAGTAAATCTCCCCGTAACCGTTTCTGCTCTAAGGAGAACAATCCCAGCTTCTCCACGTCACTGAAGTCCCTCATCCCTGGTATCATTCTGGTCAATCTCCCCTGAACCTTCTCTGCTCTAAGGAGAACAACCCCAGCTTCTCCAGTCTCTCCAAATAACTGAAGTCCCTCATCCCTGGTACCATTCTGGTCAATCTCCCCTTAACCGTCTCTGCTCTAAGGAGAACAATCCCAGCTTCTCCAGTCTCTCCACATCAGTGAAGTCCCTCATCCCTGGTACCATTCTAGTAAATCTCCCCTTAACCTTCCCTGCACTAAGGAGAACAATCCCAGCTTCTCCAGTCTCTCCACATCACTGAAGTCCCTCATCCCTGGTACCATTCTAATAAATGTCCCCTTAACCTTCTCTGCTCTAAGGAGAACAACCCCAGCTTCTCCAGTCTCTCCACATCACTGAAGTCCCTCATCCCTGGTACCATTCTAGTAAATCTCCCCTTAACCTTCTCTGCTCGAAGGAGAACAATCCCAGCTTCTCCAGTCTCTCCACATCACTGAAGTCCCTCATCCCTGGTACCATTCTGGTAAATCTCCCCTTAACCGTCTCTGCTCTAAGGAGAACAGTCCCAGCTTCTCCACGTCACTGAAGTCCCTCGTCCGTGGTACTATTCTGGTCAATCTCCCCTTAACCGTCTCTGCTCTAAGGAGAACAATCCCAGCTTCTCCAGTCTCTCCACATCACTGAAGTCCCTCATCCCTGGTATCATTCTGGTAAATCTCCCCTTAACCTTCTCTGCTCTAAGGAGAACAACCCCAGCTTCTCCAGTCTCTCCACATCACTGAAGTCCCTCATCCCTGGTACCATTCTAGTAAATCTCCCCTTAACCTTCTCTGCTCTAAGGAGAACAATCCCAGCTTCTCCAGTCGCTCCACATCACTGGAGTCCCTCATCCCTGGTACGATTCTGGTCAATCTCCCCTTAACCGTCTCTGCTCTAAGGAGAACAATCCCAGCTTCTCCACATCACTGAAGTTCCTCATCCCTGGTACCATTCTGGTAAATCTCCCCTTAACCTTCCCTGCTCTAAGGAGAACAATCCCAGCTTCTCCAGTCTCTCCACATCAATGAAGTCCCTCATCCCCTGGTACCATTCTAGTAAATCGCCCCTTAACCTTCTCTGCTCTAAGGAGAACAATCCCAGCTTCTCCAGTCTCTCCACGTCACTGAAGTCCCTCATCCCTGGTACCATTCTGGTCAATCTCCCCTTAACCGTCTCTGCTCTAAGGAGAACAATCCCAGCTTCTCCAGTCTCTCCACATGACTGAAGTTCCTCATCCCTGGTATCATTCTGGTAAATCTCCCCTTAACCTTCTCTGCTCTGAGGAGAACAACCCCAGCTTCTCCAGTCTCTCCACATAACTGAAGTCCCTCATCCCCGGTACCATTCCAATAAATCTCCCCTTAACATTCTCTGCTCTAAGGAGAACAACCCCAGCTTCTCCAGTCTCTCCACATCACTGAAGTCCCTCATCGCTGGTACCATTCTAGTAAATCTCCCCTTAACCTTCCCTGCTCTAAGGAGAACAATCCCAGCTTCTCCAGTCTCTCCACATCACTGAAGTCCCTCATCCCTGGTACCATTCTAGTATTTCTCCAATTCCCCCTTTTGAAAGTTACTATTGAATCTGCTTCCACTGTCCTTTCAGGCAGCGCATTCCAGATCACAACAACTCGCGTAAAGAAACTTCTCCTCATCTCCCCTGCTTCTTTTGCCAATTATCTTCAATCTGTGGCCTTTGGTTACCGACCCTCCTGCCAGTGGAAACAGTTTCTCCCTCTCTACTCTGTCAAATCCCCACATAATTTTGAACAGATCTATCAAATCTCCCCTTAATCTTCTCTGCTCTAAGGAGAACAATCCCAGCTTCTCCAGTCTCTCCACATCACTGAAGTCCCTCATCCCTGGTACCATTCTGGTCAATCTCCCCTTAACCTTCACTGCTCCAAGGAGAACAACCCCAGCTTCTCCACATAACTGAAGTCCCTCATCCCTGGTACCATTCTGGTCAATCTCCCCTTAACCTTCTCTGCTCTGAGGAGAACAATCCCAGCTTCTCCAGTCTCCCCACATAACTGAAGTCCCTCATCCCCTGGTACCATTCTGGTCAATCTCCCCTTAACCTTCTCTGCTCTAAGGAGAACAATCCCAGCTTCTCCAGTCTCTCCACATCACTGAAGTCCCTGAGCCTTTCTACGGAACGAAGAGCCGGATCGGCTGAATGGTTTGCTGCAACTGCACTTCTGTAACGGTGCTGACAGCTAAATCTGAATTAAAAAAAACATTTCATCAGTCCAGACAAATGGCACAAACATGACAGCTGAGAATGATAGATTAGTCATTGCACAAGGAGATTTGTTTTTATAAAGAACGGAAGACTCAAATATATATGTACAATTAACTCGCAGCGAGTTGTTACGCTGTGGAATGCGCTGCTTCAAAAGGCGGTGGAAGCAGATTCAATAGTAACTTTCAAAAGGGAACTGGATAAATACTTGAAAAGGAAAAATTTGCAAGGCTCTGGGGAAAGAGCGGGGGGAGTGGGACTAATTGGAGAGCTCTTTCAAAGAGCCGGCACAGGCACAATGGGCCGAATGGCCCTTTTCTGTGCTGCATGATTCTATGAATTAGGTGGAAGAGAGTACATCTAATTCAAATATTCAAAAATAAGTTCAATGTAGGACTGCATCCTGGAGTATTCAGATAAAGGAGTCAGTGTAGCTGCAATCCCAGTTAAAAGGAGTCCAGAACATAAAGCTATTCGGATTTATTTATTGCAGTACACTGACAACCTCACTCATAGGGATCACAGGACAGGTTAGAAATAGAGAAATAACAGAAAATGCTGGAAAAACTCAGCAGGCCAGGCAACATCTTTGGAGCGAGAAATAGAGTGAACGTTTCAGGTCGAAACCCTTTGAGCACTGCTCTTGTAGAGGCAGCTCTTCCAAGGTTGGTTGTGAAATGCATCAAGGCAACATAGGGCAGCTCCACCATGTATCTGACCTGGGTATAATACCATTGCCTGCCATCTTATTAAGGACATTCACAAACATAAAGAGTGCTTGTCTGGATTGCAATAAATTGGTCAACAATACACAGACTCACATCCTTTCTTTTTTTCTCCTCCTCCTTTCTCTTCTTTTCTTCTCTGATCTGTGCTAACCGTAGCTTTTTGCGTTCCAGCTCAGCTTTGAGTTCACTCTTGTCTGCCATAGTAGGGAACCTGAAAATAAAAATAAATTCTCTCAGCTAGATAATAAACTCTGTCCCAAACTGTGTTGCAGTTAGCGGTCCTTTTAACCCAATGGTTGTAACCACTAGCTAGCGCAGCGACAGTCTTTCTTTTCCCGCACAGAGCTACTTCTGGTGCACCACAAGCATCACAGTGGTGGCAACACTCTCGTCTTCAGATCAAATGGAAACACTGAAAGATAGAATCAAATCATGAAAAACCTACATCAGAGCCCAGTACGTGTCCACTGCTGAACCCAACTACGCCTCATGTTTGCTAGAGAGGAAATAGAGAAACTAGCGAAGCTCTACACAGCTGCTGTGATTTCAGTGGGACGGAGTCATGCTCCTTCGAGTCCCAGGGCACTGACGTGGCATTTTGATACTCCCCACAAATGCTTGCTCCTATGCAAGGGAGAGTTGATCAACCGCCTCCTGACTGTGCTCAAGTGGCTTGAATGCACATTGTTTGGATTCAGACACTTTGACCGGTTAGAAAGAAAGATCTTGCATTTCTATAGCGCCTTTCATGACCTCAGGACATTCCAAAACATTTTACAGCCAATGAAGTACTTTTGAAGTGTGGTCACTGTTGTAATGTAGGGAAACACGGCAGCCAATTTGCGCACAGCAAGCTCCCACAAACAGCAACGTGATAATCACTAGATAATCTGTTTTTAGTGATGTTGGTTGAGGGATAAATATTGGCCAGGACACCGGGGAAAACTCCCCTGCTCTTCTTCGAATAGTGCCGTGGGATCTTTTACATCCACCTGAGAGAGCAGACGGGGCCTCGGTTTAATGTCTCATCCGAAAGATGGCACCTCCGACAGTGCAGCACTCCCTCAGCACTGCACTGGGAGTGTCAGCCCAGTCTCTGGTGTGGGGCCTGAACCCACAACCTTCTCACTCAGGGGAACATAGTGCAACCACTGAGCCAAGATTCAAACAGAGAAAATTATGAATTTGTTTTGCCTAAAATCAAAGGAAATTCCTGGTTATGGCCCCATCAACCTAAATTACCATTTTGATTGTGCTGGCAAGTCATCATTTAGATGCACTTCAGTCTCACAAGTGCTAAATCCCAGTTTGATTTCTGTGCTCTGCTTGAACTAGTCTTCTCTCTTGAATGTGTGTAAAAATTCAAAAGAAGTTTTGACTATTGTGTCCAATTCTGGGCACCACACTTCAGGAAGGCTGTCAAGTCTTTGGAGAATGTGCAGAGGGCATTTATTAGAATGGTACCAGGGATGAAAGACTTCAGTTCGGTGGAGAGACAGTGATAGAAGTGTTCAAAATCATGAAGCGTTCTGATAGAGTAAATAAGGAGAAACTGTTTCCAGTGGCAGAAGGGTCGGTAACCAGAGGACACAGATTTAAGGTGATTGGCAAAAAAACCAGAGGCGACGCGAGGAAAACATTTTTTTACACAGCGAATTGTTGTGATCTGGAATGCACTGCCTGAAAGGGTGATGAAGGCAGATTCAAAAGAGAATTGGATAAATACTTGAAAGGGAAAAAAAATGCAGGGCTATGGGGAAAGAGCAGGGGACAGTGGGACTAATTGGATGGCTCTACCAGAGAGCCGGCACAGGCACAATGGGCCAAAATGGTATGTTGGCCTTCGTAGCGAGGGTTTGAGTACAGGAACAAGGATGTCTTGCTGCAGTTGTACAGGGCCTTGGTGAGACCACACCTTGAGTATTGTGTGCAGTTTTGGTCACCTTATCTGAGGAAGGATGTTCTTGCCATGGAGGGAGTGCAGCGAAGATTCACCAGACTGTTACCTGGGATGGCAGGAATGACGTATGAGGAGAGATTGGGTCGATTGGGCTTGTATTCGCTAGAGTTTAGAAGAATGAGAGGGGATCTCATTGAAACTTATAAAATTCTAACAGGACTAGACAGACTAGATGCAGGAAGGATGTTCCCGATGGCGGGGGAGTCCAGAACCAGGGGTCACAGTCTATGGATAAGGGGTAAGCCATTTAGGACAGAGATGAGGAGGAATTTCTTCACCCAGAGAGTGGTGAACCTGTGGAATTCTCTACCACAAAAGGCAGTGGAGGCCAATTCATTAAATATATTCAAGAAGGAGTTAGATATATTTCTTAAAACTAAAGGGATCAAGGGATATGGGGAGAAGGCAGGGACAGGGTACTGAATTTGGATGATCAGCCATGATCTCATTGAATGGCGGAGCAGGCTCGAGGGGCCGAATGGCCTCCTTCTGTACTGTATGATTCTATGACACATTTACTGAATCAGTTTGAGTTGGACTTGGTCGTTTGGTATGAGTCACTGCCAGACTTATTTGTAATGAGCACGCCTCTATTGATACATTGTTGTATTTTACTTTATTTCTGGCTCCATTTCCCTGAACGTATTTGTCTATTCTATTACTTATGCATTTTTCATTCTTTGATACCCTGAAAAAAATAAAGATTGTTTCAATTACTGTTTTACAAAATGAATTAGTTATAAAGCCCAATGAGAGGTTCATTAGCGCACAGGAAACTGTAACTGACTTTGGGCATTAGAACAGAACCAGCTCAATGACAGCCTACAATTCAAGTCTCAGCAATGTCCACTGAAAGCCCAACTGGCCCACTCACGTCACACAATATATATAATGACAAATCTGGACATAGATTATATAGCATTTTTTTCTTAAAAAGATATCAGTGATTTTCATAAACAAACACAAAGGAAGAATATTACAGTATACCTTGTATCATACAAGTTTCAGAAATAATTCCACATATATAAATTCACACATTAAATTCACTTTTGCCTGAACAACAATTCAGCCAGAACCAGGGGTTCGGAGCATGCAGGACGAGGCAATGCACGATAAGGGAAGGTAGCAAAAGTAATAAACAGATTGGGACCACATCCTCTTTGATTGTAGAATTCATTTTTGACTTCACCATTCTGAGTTTAACAGTTAGTCCTAAAAATACATTCTGTATTTCACTGAGAGAAATTACATGAAAAGTGCGACGCACTTGTGAGCCGTGTATATCACGGGGAAAGTAATCTACGCCGATGCATTACTGACTTTAAAGAAAAAAATCCGAAGACTATAGAATGAATATGTCAACACACCCTTCTATTTACAGGCTGTTTGCTGCAATATCGACACACCCTTTCCTTCCAGACTAACTGTTTTGACAGGAGTTGAAAGCCTTGTTAAGATTACATGCAAACTTGAAGTCTATCAAATAAGTGAGGCATCACTCACTGCTGGTTAAAATGGACTATTTTAGATTTGAGAAGATGTCTGTGGTGTAAAAAAAACACAAAACATTGCTTTGGCCAAAAGATAAGGAACAATTTTCAAACCCCAAATCCCACTTGTTTATTTTTCAGATTCCATCTTTTAGTTTTGTGTACAGCTGTTATACAGTGATTTTTTGCACCAATCTGATATATTAAATTTGATATGTTCCGCACTCTCTATTTGAGCATCGCTAGTCTGTGACATAGCCATGCTTGCAGCTGCACATTTCTACCATTAGGAGCTTATGAAGCCCTTCGAGAAGCTGAGAGATCTCCATACCTACACCTACAACATTCCAATACACCCAGAGGGAAATCGCTTCCCGATTTATTGTGAGCAAAGCCACAGGAGATTCACGCAGCAGCCATCTTTGATAGAACAAGGTTGGTTACACAATTAAAGCACATCAGACTTCAACGTTACAGTACCCTGCCTAAAGCTTGTGTTGCAAATGACTTAAGCAAAAGATCGCAAGATAATCAATCCCTATTGCCTCATCAGCAATTGATGGGCAGGCAGGGCAGGGGCATGAATGGATAAAGAGAGAAAGGGAAGCAGTTGGGATTGATTGCGATTTTTTTGTTGAAAATTGGAGTGACAAAAGGCCACTACAGCACTTCATATGATGCCTCTAACATACCCCCTCAAAAAACCACATCACTTACAACCGCACGCTCATTCTGGGAAGTGTAGCAGCCACATCATGTAGGTATAACACTTCATTCAATAGCCGTCATATCTTGATTTTCCTCATTCATGGAATGTGAATCCACACCTCCCCACTGACTATCCTCAGATCCTGGGCATCTGCCCTACGCCAACTGTAGTCCATTATGAATAATAATTAAAAATGATAACCTTAACTGAACTGAATTGCTGTAGCCGGACAGCCCATTTTGCCATGGGTATGGCAAAGGTTTTTAAACATCTCGTGCTTCACATCCCCCCTACTGTAAATGAACTGAGCTGAATAGACGCCTAGTGCTTCCCAACTGCGTTTTCAGTCAAGACTGCAGTGTACAAATCAATGAGTAATCTATTTACTCCACACCCTCTTTCAATTTGTGCATGCTCTGGTGCCAAGTCAGTCTTGTAATGAAGATGTCCTGCAGACTCAGCAAGAAATGGACTGAGTAGAACACTTCAGGAGAAAGATATTGCAGTGATGGTGTATCCTTAAGTATTTGCACAACCCCCCTCCCCGCCAATAAAACCACGGGTCTCTTGATTTAAGGTTGCCATCTTCATATCAATTTTCAGTCTGGGTGCTGGACTATGGCACTTGTGTGCTGTCATAATTCCTGGCAACCCTATCTCTCTCCACCCACCCCACTGAAAGCACCGAGGAACAGGCAGACAACAGAAATGTAATGCTTCAGCACACAAAACTCAGAAATGACTTGGAGCTGGTGACTTCAGTTCAGATGCCAGTTAATATGTGATACTTTAAAACAAATTTAAGTTACAACGTTTTTTTAAAAACATGATGGGGATTTTGTTTACAAATACAGGAGAATAAGTACATATGAATTTTTAAGAACATTAGGCCTAATTGCCTGTCTCTTTTTCACAAATTATACCCACCTTAACATATTTCTCAATCCCTTGCAGGGCTTTATCGTGTATTCGTCTAAAGAACCCTCTGCTAGAGATGAGCTGGTGGCACAATACGTTGGTGTAACAAGCGGACAGTTGGATATGGGTCACCCCTTCAATCTCAGCTGTGCTGATGTACCCATTACAAAACAGCATCAGCAAAAACCCAAGACGTAGTTATCTACCCAACCTCTCAGCTGGGAGAAAGCACATGACACAAGGAGCGCAGAAGCGGACAAATAAAATAAGAAATGCTAAAGTTCACTCAAGCAAATCTTATTTAACTACAACAATACCACTGCATAGGATACAAGTGAATCCTTCCCTGCAGATGTTGTAAAAAAATAACTGCTCACAGGGTTACATCTTCTTAAAGGAACACTGTCTTAATGCAGCACTGCTGACAACAGACACGCTGATGCTGCAATTCTAGAACAAACGGACACTCCTGCCAAATAAAATATGCGGACTGCAATATCACAGACTAAGGCATCCTATCTTATGTAGTGCCCATAGATGTTAAGTTTGGAAAGATTTTGTACTCAAAAAGTACTGACATCCCTCAATTAGCAATGGAGGGCACGCCAGGGACTTGAGCACATAATCCAGGCTGACACCCCAGTGCAGTGCTGAGGGAGTGCTGCACTGTCGCAGGTGCCTATTTCAGAGGAGACGTTAAATCGAGGCCCCCGTCTGCTCTCTCAGGTGGCCGTTAAAGATCCCGCGGCACTATTTCAAAAAAAGAGCAGGGGGAGCTCTCCCCGGTGTCCTGGCCAATGTTTATCCCTCAACCAACATCACTAAAACCGATTATCTGGTCATTATCACATTGCTGTTTGCTGCACTCAAATTGTCTGCCGTGTTTCCTACATTACAACAGCGACTACACTTTAAAAAGTATTTCATTGGCCGTAAAGTGCTTTGAGACATCCTCAGATCGTGAAAGGCGCGATAGAAATGCAAGTTTCTTTTATATCTTTTGCACCCAGTGCCAGCAACAAACACACGCAGGTAAAATATAACGTGCCCCGACAACAAAAAGCATTAATCCAAACCTCAGACAAACACTCCCTATTGCACCAGTGTAAATTTCTCCATTATCAGTCATCCAAAAGGTATTTAAGTGAAATTGCCAAGTATTGAACTAGATGCTAAGCCTAGAAAGCCCATTTCAGTTAGACCCTTACAGTCAGGAAAGGCAGCGGGAGATTGATTGATTGATTCATCCCATCAGCCTAGACTGGCTTGAAATCCCGGACCCAGGTGCCAAAAGGACAATGTAACACAACATTCGAAAATGACCAAATGTCACATTCAATCACTGTAGCTATTTTGTACAACTCTCCCAAGCTCAGAGCAGTGGTTTGATGGATGTGGAGATTATAGAATAAGAGAAACACAAAAACAGACCATTCAGCCCATGAAATCTGCACTGGTGTTCACCTCCATATAAACCACCTAGTCTAATCTCTATCTCTTCATCGATCCCCACGCCCTTTAACATTCCCTTTTTCAGACAACGAATTCCCATTTTAAAAAAATTTACGGACTCTACTTTGAACAGTGGTTTGTTTACAGAGAATTTCACATTTTAACCACTTTGTGTGTGAAGAATTGTGTCCGAACTTCCCCTTTAATTCTTTTATGATCCGTGCCATTGTTATCATGTCTACACCAACAGAAGCACACCTCCTCCCAATGTCTGGCTTTCTTGAAATTCGATAGCAATGTAGAAACCCTCATTCGTAAATCGAGTATTTTGAAATGTTTCTGAAATTGCTTCGTTTTTTAGTACACATTCAATTAAAAGAACAGAATTTATTATTCTAGGAGGTTTGATCGGAGACTATTTTTGATGGTTCAGGGGGAGTGGCAGTGGGGTGGAATGGGAAGATGTAGGTCCAATCCTCCACAGCATCTCCAGGGCAAAAAGCAGAGTAGCTTTAAAAAGGACCTCGCATCTCATCTCCTGAGCTACCAACCGAAAGGTGGAAGGCTGGAGGTGGGCCAGCCATTTCCTCGTCATCAGGACAAGAAAGGCATCCAGACAGACTGAAAAACCAATAATTATCTGTTCCTCGTATTTTAGACCCACTGCAAACCTCAGGCGAGCAGAATACCGCATCCCCACCCTTTCACAATGTATTTTTCCCACCCACACACATTTGGGATGACAAGCCTGCAGGAGGCAGAAGCGTCAACCTCGCTGGGAACCGAAACGTCCGTGATTGACATCGCCGTGCGCCAATCAGCGACTGCGCTTTAAAATCCCACCCACGGAAGAACCAATCGGTGCAGAGAGGGGGCGTTGCGGAATGGCACTTCAAGGTAGATGGACGGCACCATCGCCAGTTATCACTTCAAATCGGAATTAGTAAACGTCGGATTGAAAATAACCTTTCAGAACAGCCCTTTTCTGTGAAAGTTAATCTAGATTTCAGATTTCCAACCGCTGTCGTTGATTTTTTTTTAAACGGAAAGAATTCACTGAAATCCTCCCAAACGCTAACGCCGCGTTTTCTTCATAATAACTGACGTTTTATTGAAACTTTTTTTTCCCCCTCAGGTTATTATTTTTTTCCAATAATGAATTGAAAGACAACTAACCTTTGCTTCTAACATATATATGTGTGTGTGAGCGGAAGATGCTTCTGCGGCTCGCGGCTGCACCGGCGACAACACAGCAGAGGTGATGTCATCCCACAATGCATTGCGCAGGGAGGATCGTCCCCACGCTGCTGCTGTTATGCAAATTTATTATTATGCAACTTATTATTGTAAATGTATTATGCAATTTATTGCAAATTTCTTATGCAACTCATGCAAATGTCTTATGATGCAACTTATTATGCAAATGCCTCATTATGCAAGCAAATTTATTATGATGCAAGATAATTTACTATTATTCCACTTATGCAAATTTCTTATGCAGCTTATTCACATTTCTTATTGTGCAAATTTATTACTGTGCGACTTATGCAAATTTATTGTGCAACTTAATTCAAATTTCTTATTGGGCAACTTGTTATGCAAATTTCATTTGCATCCAAATCCCAGAGGTCCCACTTCTACTTGCGTCTCCAGCATAAAAAAAACCAAACCAAGCACTAGGGTTTATTTGCAGAGGGATTGATTTGAAAAGTAGAGAAGTTATGCTCAACTTGTATCGAACCTTGGTTAGTCCATACTTGGAGTACTGCATACAATTTATATTATAAAAAGGATATAGAGGCACTTGAGAGGGTGCAAAAAAAGATTTACAAGGATGATACCAGAACTGAGTGGTTATACCTATCAGGAAAGGATGAACAGGCTGGGGCTCTTTTCTCTTGAAAAAAGGCTGAGGGGTGACCTAATAGAAGTCTTTAAGATTATGAAAGGTTTTGATAGATTGGATACAGAGAGAGTGTTTCCACTTATGGGGAAGAGCATAACTAGAGGCCATCAATATAAGATAGTCACCAAGAAATCCAATAGGGAATTCAGAAGAAACTTCTTTACCCAGAGAGTGGTGAGAATGTGGAACTCGCTACCACAGGGAGTGGTTGAGGTGAATAATATAGATACATTTAATGGGAGGTTAGACAAGCATCTGAGGGAGGAGGGAATAGAGGGTTATGCTGATAGATTTAGATGAGGAAAGACGGGAGGAGGCTCGAGTGGAGCATAAACACCGGCATGGACTGGCTGGGCCGAATGGCCTTTCTGTGCTGTATATCCTGTGACTTTGTCTGTTTATGTGACTTTAGACCTGTCTGTCAAGCCTTGCTTATTACTCTTTTTTTGCTATAGGCTGTACTGATGCAGGCCTGTCTCATGAATGAAACCCACACAGTCTTTGTGCTCCCATCCTCCAGCATCCATAAACAGCAGCTAGAGTTGCCAAGTCTGGTTGGAGGCATTCCTGGAGATGTGAGCACGTGATAGATCAGAGTATTTTCTAAATGGTGAAAAGCTAGGAACTGTGGCGGAGCCGAGAGATTGAGGGGCCCAAGTACAGAAATCAACTTCTGCTGTCACAGACTCTTCAGTTTATTTAATTTCCTGAAGGAAGGGATTGGCCATAAACAAAACTTGCAAAAGAATTCTGTTAAACAGCAACAAAACTCCAGGACATCAATTTAACATCAGAACTAAGATCATTCAACTCCTGATTGGTTGTTTGTCACAGATGACATTTGCATGGTCCCAGCATGACCAGAACCACAGACGGGGAGGGTGCGGGGGAGGCCGAAAACGGCCAAAGAACCCGGCAAGGCGGGGATGCGGCGGTTCTGCCAAATTTAACGGCATTTTTTCTTCTGTTTCTTGCCCGGCTGTCAATTGGACGAGCTGCTGGGCGGGAAAGCCAGTGGCAGGAGTCTGCAGCTGGGGACCCTTGGGTATGGTCGCTGGCAATTGCGGGGGGAGGGTAAGGAGAGGCATTGGGGCTTGAAGTGGGGCAGGTCATGCCACAATCGCGGCATAGAGAGCGAGACATCAGGGTTTGGGGGTAGGTGGGCGATCATGGCACTCCTGCTCCTCCTGGCCCACTAGGAGTACTGTAAAAAGCACTCACCTTGTGGAGCCGACAGCTCCCGCCTCCCTTCTCCCTTTCACTGTCGGGTTTCCCGATCCCTGGAATCCCGCGCAGCAACTACAATGAAGTGTTCCCTCCTTTCCACGGCGGGACAGTTAGATGCCTGTCAACCCTCTGCTGTAAAAACAACGGGTGTGTATGTGGCGGGTTGGGGATGCATTCCCCGTTTTTTCTTTTTAACCTCCCCGCCCACCCCGGATCCTCTCCCACGGGTCGGGGGGGGGGTGCGGGAGATTAATATCGAGGCCATAGTATTCGATACAATTTTTGATCTTTCATTTACAATCTCATCCTTATAACTGTCCGTCCAGTTCACATAACCTTTTCACAGAATGAGTGATTTTTGAAGAGCAGAGACTGTTGTTTCATGGGTAAACTGCATTTGTTCAGACTACTCCAGGATTGTAGTTACCTCCTTAAATTCTTGTAGATTTGTGAGATTTAATGAATTGGCCTCAACCGCCTTCTGTGGCAGAGAATTCCACAGGTTCACCACTCTCTGGGTGAAGAAATTCCTCCTCATTTCAGTCCTAAATGGCTTACCCCTTATCCTTAGACTGTGACCCCTGGTTCTGGACTCCCCGACCATCGGGAACATCCTTCCAGCATCTAGTCTGTCCAGGCCTGACAGAATTTTATAGGTTTCGATGAGATCCCCTCTCAATCTTCTAAACTCCAGTGAGTATAAGCCCAATCGACACAATCTCTCCTCATACGTCATTCCTGCCATCCCAGGTATCAGCCTGGTGAATCTTCGCTGCACTCCCTCCATGGCAAGAACGTCCTTCCTCAGGTAAGGTGACCAAAACTGCACACAATACTCAAGGTGCGGTCTCACCAAGGCCCTGTACAACTGTAGCAAGACATCCTTGTTCCTGTACTCGAACCCTCTTGCTACGAAGGCCAACATACCATTTGCCTTCTTAACCGCCTGCTGCACCTGCATGTTTACCTTCAGTGACTGGTGCACAAGGACACCCAGGTCTCTTTGCACTTCCCCTTCTCCCAATCTATTCCCAATGCCATTCAAATAATAATCTGCCTTCCTGTTTTTGCCACCAAAGTGGATAACCTCACATTTATCCACATTATAGTGCATTTGCCATGTTTCTGCCCAATCACCCAACCTGTCCAAATCGTACTGGAGTTTCCCGACATCCTCCTCGCAGCTTACCCTCCCGCCCAGCTTTGTGTCGTCTGCAAATTTGGAGATATTACATCCAATTCCCTCGTCCAGATCATTAATATATATTGTGAACAGCTGGGGTCCTAGGACCGATCCTTGCGGTACCCCACTAGTCACTGCCTGCCACTCGGAAAACTACCCGTTTATTCCAACTCTTTGCTTTCTGTCCGCCAACCAGTTCTCTATCCAAGTCAATACCTTGCCCCCAATCCCATGTGCCTTAATTTTGCACGCTAATCTCTTGTGTGGGACCTTATCGAAAGCCTTCTGAAAGTCCAAATACACCACATCCACTGGTTCCCCCTTATCTATTTTACCAGTTACATCCTCAAAAAATTCCAGTAGATTAGTCAAGCATGATTTACCTTTTGTAAATCCATGTTGACTTTGTCCGATCCTGTCACTGCTTTCCAAGTGCTCTGCTATTACATCTTTTATAATAGACTCTAGCATTTTCCCCACTACCGATGTCAGGCTTACCGGTCTGTAATTCCCCGCTTTTTCTCTGCCACCTTTTTTGAATAGTGGGGTAACATTAGCTACCCTCCAATCCATGGGTACCATTCCAGAGTCTATCGAGTTCTGGAAGATGATCAGTAATGCATCTACTATCTCTAGGGCCACTTCCTTAAGTACCCTGGGATGTAGACCATCAAGCCCTGGGGATTTATCGGCCTTCAGTCCCATCAATTTTCCTAACACCATTTTCCTACAAATACTGATTTCTTTCAGTTCCTCGCTTTCATCAGACCCTATGTTCCCCGGCATCTCTGGGAGGTTATTTGTGTCCTCTTTTGTGAAGACAGAACCAAAGTATGCATTTAGTTGGTCTGCCATTTCCTTGTTTCCCATTATAAATTCCCCTGATTCTGACTGTAAGGGACCTACGCTTGACTTCACTAATCTTTTTCTCTTCACATATCTATAAAAGCTTTTTACAGTCAGTTTTTATGTTCCCTGATAGCTTACTCTCATATTCTATTTTCCCTTTCTTAATTAATCCCTTTGTCCTCCTTTGTTGACTCCTAAACTGCTCCCAATCCTCAGGATTATTGCTTTTTCTAGCCAATTTATATGTCCTCTCCTTGGATCTTATGCTATCCCTAATTTCCCTTGTTAGCCACGGTTGAGTCACCTTTTTTGTTTTATTTTTACGCCAAACTGGGATGAACAAATTCTGTAGCTCATCCATTTGGTCTTTGAATGTTTGCCATTGCCTATCCACCATCAACCCTTTGAGCGCCATTCCCCACTCAATCCTACCCAACTCACTCCTCAGACCATCGTAGTTTCCTTTATTTAAATTGAGGACCCTTGTCTCTGAGTCAACTACTTCATTCTCCATCTTAATGAAGAATTCGATCATATTATGATCGCTCCGACCCAAGGAGCCTCGTACAACAAGATTGCTAATTAATCCTTTCTCGTTGCATAATACCCAGTCTAAGATGGCCTGATCTCTGGTTGGTTCCTCGACATATTGGTCCAGGAAACCATCCCGTAAACACTCCAGGAATTCCTTCTCTACAGTATTGTTACTAATTTGGTTGGCCCAATCTATATGTAGATTAAAGTCACCCATGATGACTGCTGTGCCCTTATTGCATGCTTCTTTAATTTCCCTTTTAATGCCCTCCCCAACCTCCACCTTACTGTTTGGAGGTCTATATACCACTCCCACTAATGTTTTTTTCCCCTTAGTATTTCTCAATTCTACCCATACAGATTCCACATCATCAGAGCTAATATCCTTCATTACAATTGTATTAATCCCTTCTTTAACCAGTAATGCTACCCCACCTCCCTTTCCTTTTTGCCTATCTTTCCTGAATATCGAATACCCCTGGATGTTGAGTTCCCAGTCTTGGCCATCCTTGAGCCACGTTTCTGTAATCCCAACCAAATCATATTCGTTTACCTCTATTTGTGCAGCCAATTCATCCACCTTATTACAAATGCTCCTCGCATTAAGACACAAAGCCTTCAGGCTTGTTTTTTTAATGCTCTTAGACCTATTAGAATTATTATTTACTGTGGCCACGTTTGATTTAAACCGTTGATTTCTCTGACTGCCACGTTTGTTTTTCTCCTTCCTATCTTTTGCTTTTATCCCTGTTTTCCTTTCCTCTGCCTCCCTGCTCAGGTTCCCAACCCCCTGCCATTTTAGTTTAAACCCCCCCGAACAGTGCTAGCAAACCTCCCCGCAAGGATATTTGTCCCGCTCTGGTTCAGGTGCAACCCGTCCGACTTGTACAAGTCCCACCTTTCCCAGAAGCAGGCCCAGTGATCCAGGAAACGAAAGCCCTCCCTCCTGCACCAACTCTTAAGCCACGCATTCATCTGCTCTATCCTCCTATTCCTATACTCACTAGCACGTGGCACCGGGAGTAATCCAGAGATTACAACCTTTGAGGTCCTGCTCTTTAATCTGCTACCTAGCTCCCTAAATTCTTGTTGCAGGACCCCATCCCTCTTCCTACCTATGTCGTTGGTCCCAATGTGAACCACGACCTCTGCCTGTTCACCCTCCCCCTTCAGAATGCCCTGCAGCCGTTCAGTGACATCCTTGACCCTGGCACCAGGGAGGCAACAAACCATCCTGGAGGCAACAAACCATCCTGGAGTCACGTCTACGGCCACAGAACCGTCTATCTGTTCCCCTTACGATAGAATCCCCTACCACTATTGCTCTCCCACTCTTTTTCCTCCCTTCCTGAGCAGCAGCAACACCCCCGGTGCTAGGAAGTTGGCTGCTGCTGCCTTCCTCTGGTGAGTCATCCCCCTCAACAGTATCCAAATTGGTATACCTGTTTGAAAGGGGGATGGCCACAGGGGTCCCCTGCACTACCTGCCTGCTTCTACTGCTCCGCCTGGTGGTCACCCATTTCCCTTCTGCCTGTGCATCCCTACCCTGCGGTGTGACCAACTCACTATACGTGTTATCCACGACCCTCTCAGCATCGTGAATGCTCCACAACCCATCCATCCGCAGCTCCAGCGCCTCAATACGGCCCGTTAGTAGCTGCAGCTGGATGCATTTCTGGCACATGTGGTCATCAGGGACACCGGCAGCGTCCCTGAATTCCGACATAGAGCAAGAGGAGCATAACACGGGGCTGGGCTCTCCTGGCATGACTTAACCCTTTAATTAATTTAAATTAATTCAATACCACCAGTTAAAGATATACTCTAGGGCGCTTATTTACCAACTGTCCCCACTACACCACAGAGACCCAAGAAAATATAAACCGCAGAATTTACGCTTGTAATAAAAGAAATACTCACCAACCAATCACTTACCTGCTTCCTGGTGACGTCACACTTGGATTACTTTTTACCTCTCTCCTCTGCTGTTGAATTGGTCCAAGCTCTCTGGTCGGGCCTCGCTGAATGCGCCGGTTTTATCTCCCGCCAGTCGCGCTGCTGCTCTCTCCCAGGTCCAAGCTCTCTGGTCGGGCCTCGCTGAATCCGCCGGTTTTATCTCCCGCCGGTCGCGCTGCTGCTCTCTCCCAGGTCCAAGCTCTCTGGTCGGGCCTCGCTGAATCCGCCGGTTTTATCTCCCGCCGGCCGCGCTGCTGCTCTCTCCCAGGTCCAAGCTCTCTGGTCGGGCCTCGCTGAATCCGCCGGTTTTATCTCCCGCCGGCCGCGCTGCTGCTCTCTCCCAGGTCCAAGCTCTCTCGTCGGGCCTCGCTGAATCCGCCGGTTTTATCTCCCGCCGGCTGCGCTGCTGCTCTCTCCCAGGTCCAAGCTCTCTGGTCGGGCCTCGCTGAATCCGCCGGTTTTATCTCCCGCCGGTCGCGCTGCTGCTCTCTCCCAGGTCCAAGCTCTCTGGTCGGGCCTCGCTGAATCCGCCGGTTTTATCTCCCGCCGGTCGCGCTGCTGCTCTCTCCCAGGTCCAAGCTCTCTGGTCGGGCCTCGCTGAATCCGCCGGTTTTATCTCCCGCCGGTCGCGCTGCTGCTCTCTCCCAGGTCCAAGCTCTCTGGTCGGGCCTCGCTGAATCCGCCGGTTTTAACTCCCGCCGGTC
Source organism: Somniosus microcephalus (assembly GCF_052327205.1). Taxonomy (NCBI): domain Eukaryota; kingdom Metazoa; phylum Chordata; class Chondrichthyes; order Squaliformes; family Somniosidae; genus Somniosus; species Somniosus microcephalus. The sequence goes on from NC_141019.1 coordinate 4,451,786, forward strand.
GCGCTGCTGCTCTCTCCCAGGTCCAAGCTCTCTGGTCGGGCCTCGCTGAATCCGCCGGTTTTATCTCCCGCCGGTCGCGCTGCTGCTCTCTCCCAGGTCCAAGCTCTCTGGTCGGGCCTCGCTGAATCCGCCGGTTTTATCTCCCGCCGGCCGCGCTGCTGCTCTCTCCCAGGTCCAAGCTCTCTGGTCGGGCCTCGCTGAATCCGCCGGTTTTATCTCCCGCCGGCCGCGCTGCTGCTCTCTCCCAGGTCCAAGCTCCCTGGTCGGGCCTCGCTGAATCCGCCGGTTTTAACTCCCGCCGGTCGCGCTGCTGCTCTCTCCCAGGTCCAAGCTCCCTGGTCGGGCCTCGCTGAATCCGCCGGTTTTAACTCCCGCCGGTCGCGCTGCTGCTCTCTCCCAGTTCCAAGCTCTCTGGTCGGGCCTCGCTGAATCCGCCGGTTTTATCTCCCGCCGGTCGCGCTGCTGCTCTCTCCCAGGTCCAAGCTCTCTGGTCGGGCCTCGCTGAATCCGCCGGTTTTAACTCCCGCCGGTCGCGCTGCTGCTCTCTCCCAGTTCCAAGCTCTCTGGTCGGGCCTCGCTGAATCCGCCGGTTTTATCTCCCGCCGGTCGCGCTGCTGCTCTCTCCCAGGTCCAAGCTCTCTGGTCGGGCCTCGCTGAATCCGCCGGTTTTATCTCCCGCCGGTCGCGCTGCTGCTCTCTCCCAGGTCCAAGCTCTCTGGTCGGGCCTCGCTGAATCCGCCGGTTTTATCTCCCGCCGGTCGCGCTGCTGCTCTCTCCCAGGTCCAAGCTCTCTGGTCGGGCCTCGCTGAATCCGCCGGTTTTATCTCCCGCCGGTCGCGCTGCTGCTCTCTCCCAGGTCCAAGCTCTCTGGTCGGGCCTCGCTGAATCTGCCGGTTTTATCTCCCGCCGGTCGCGCTGCTGCTCTCTCCCAGGTCCAAGCTCTCTGGTCGGGCCTCGCTGAATCCGCCGGTTTTATCTCCCGCCGGTCGCGCTGCTGCTCTCTCCCAGGTCCAAGCTCTCTGGTCGGGCCTCGCTGAATCCGCCGGTTTTATCTCCCGCCGGTCGCGCTGCTGCTCTCTCCCAGGTCCAAGCTCTCTGGTCGGGCCTCGCTGAATCCGCCGGTTTTATCTCCCGCCAGTCGCGCTGCTGCTCTCTCCCAGGTCCAAGCTCTCTGGTCGGGCCTCGCTGAATCCGCCGGTTTTAACTCCCGCCGGTCGCGCTGCTGCTCTCTCCCAGGTCCAAGCTCTCTGGTTTTATATAGATTTCTATAATTCCCTGATTCATATCTAACTCCTTTTTTTAATATCAGTCGTCCATTTCTTATTATTCTTTCTGATTTTTGCACATTATGTAGTTGACTGGAGTACTTTATATCGAAGATATTCCTCCAACACTTACTTGCTCCTTTAGGCAAATATGTGGGAGTATGAGTTGGTGCTAGAGTAAAATGCTTCCTTTAAACCTAGGAACATAGGAATAGGCCCCTTGAGCCTGTGACGCCATTCAATTACATCATGGCTGATCTGTACCTCAACCACGTTTACCCGCCTTTGCTCCATATCCTTTGCTACGGTTACATGACAAAAATCTATCAAATCGATCTAATTTTAATGACATGCCAATTGAGCACGCTGATGTAAATATAATTGTCACTCAAGGGAGGCAGACAAGAAGATTGTCAGAGACAGGCCCCTCGTGGTGTCCAAGGAAACTGTGCTTGCGAAACAAACCGATGCCTGCAACACATTTTGATTTGTGCATCGACGAAAAGGACCTTTTCTTTTTGAAGGCATGTTTATTAAAGCTGAAGCTTGTGTTCCAAATGAGCCTGTGGCCAACCTACCTGGGACAGCTTAATTACTCAATTCTTGGTGCTTCTCATTTGCTCATATATTGAATTGGAAATGTAGATTTAAGCATTGCGAGAACGTAAAGACCATGGTAGATGAACTTTGTGACATCCCTCTTCGTGTGTTGCACAATTACCGCAAAGCTGCAGCTGTTGGACTGGAAAATTAATTTTAAGCAGTGACAAGTCTATTCATTGTGATTCATCCACTTCTAAAAGAAAAAAAATAAATAATTGCATGAGAAGCTGGAACATATTATTAAAATAAAACGGGATTTCATATTTTTAAATTAATTATTTTTTGCATACATCTGTTTTTTTTTTGATGAAGCATGTCTCTGAATTTCAGTGAAAGAACTCGCTGCAGCCGCCCCTACCACCTGGGCATCGCTGTTGACTGTAATGGGATCAAGTAACCTCATTTCAAGTTAAGAAACAGCTTGGAAATATGCTGCAGGACACCTGGCGAATCTCTCAAACTCTCGTTCATTGGCTTGAAGCAGAAATGCCATCAACATGTCATAAAAAGAACATTGGTGTCGGGAGCTAATAAGTGAACAAGTACATAAACAGTAAGAACATGCAAAGTGCATTAAGCCCATCTAAGTTGCTCTGTTCAAGACAACATAAAGGATTGACTCTGACCATTTTCCGCTCCCTTCTGCTTAGTCTGCACCCCTCTACGCATTGTTACACCAGCAATCTATCCAGTTCCTGTTTTTCTTGTGTTCGGTGTGATGAGCTGTAATCTGTTCAATGATTTAACAATTCTATGTTTGGAGTAGTTGCTCCTTATTTTAAGTGTGAGGTTACAATTGGCCTCAGTGTCCCCGAGCTAGCAAGGAGACAAGTCAGACAGGGTTCCCACTCCAGATCACCATCTACTGACCTCTGCTGCCAAGTGTGCATGTTTGGACATTGAATCAAGCTCCCCTGTGGTCAGATAGCTTGCAAACACAAACTGTTGAGGTTCACACATGAAGATTAGGGATATATACATGAGGGGCCTAGATAGAGTAGATAGGAAGGACCTATTTCCCTTAGCAGAGAGGTCAATAACCAGGGGGCAGAGATTTAAAGTAATTGGGAGAAGGATTAGTGGGGAGTTGAGGAGAACTTTTTTCACCCAGAGGGTGGTGGGGGTCTGGAACTCACTGCCTGAAAGGGTGGTAGAGGCAGTGACCCTCACCGCATTTAGAAAGTACTTGGATATGCACTTGAAGTGTTGTAACCTACAAGGCTACGACCAAGAGCTGGAAAGTGGGATTAGACTGGATAGCGTTTTTTCGGCCGGCACAGACAGGATGGGCCCAATGGCCTCCTTCTGTGCCATAAATTTCTATGATTCTATATGCAATGTACTGGAGGGCTGCCATCTCCCATGAAGGAACATATACAGTAACTGTCATGTGCCCAACCTTCAGAGCCTCCTGGGTGTCAGTAAATTACCATTTATGCTGCTAGATGTGTTATATAGGAACAGGAATCAATCAATGAGCCCCTAGAGCCATTCTATTAGATCATGGTTGATCTGCACCTCAACTCCACTTACTCGTCTTTTCTCCATATCCCTTGAAGCCCTTACCTAAATCTATCCACCAGTCTTGAAAGCTTCAATTGTCCCAGCATCCACAGCCTTTTGGGGGAGAGTGTTCCAGTTTTCCACTACCCTTTGTGTGAAAAAGTGCTTCCTGATTTCACTCCTGAATGACCTGGCTCTAATTTGAAGATTATGCCCCCTTGTTTTAGGTTTCTCCCACTGATGTGCATTGTACCTGCATATTGTTCGTTGAACACAAGAGGGCTCCTGATGGCAGTAACACGCCAGGATCTCCTCATGTTACTGAATGTTCTCTCGTTTGATGGAAGGTTCCAGAGTCTAAAGTGAAAGCAGCCATTATATTGCCACACCATCTGAAGTGTTTATTCAGACATAACACCGACCAGAGGAAATCATTTCTCTGTATCTACCCCATTGAATCCCTTTAACATTTTAAATACCTCGATTAGATCACCTCTCAACCATCTAAACACAAGAGAGTACAAACCAAGTTACAATTATTTGATGTGCGAAACATTGGACGATGTCAATGTTTCAAAGCTTTCAATTATGCATTGCATCTGTGTGCCCTGCTAAAATATGGATATGCACGAGATGCTATGAAAAAGCTGTACAGTAGTGTGAGGGCTTCACATAGGGTCGCCAACCCTCCAGGATTGCCCTGGAGTCTACAGGAATTGAAGATTAATCTACCCGGACACTGTTGTGAACAACTCGGGAGAAAAATCATAGGGGCATTCAAAAAAATGGTGTTTATTTTTTCATTTTCTTTGATACTTTAGTTTATTAGTTATTATATAAATATTGGAGATGGGAAAAAGAAGGCTATTTGACTGGGTGGGACGTTTGGAGGCGGGAAGTCATGTGACAAAACCTCCAGGAATACATCCAACTAGAGTTGGCAAGCAGTATTCAATTTCAATTTCAATTTCAATTTTATTGGTCACATAACTAAATACAAGAAGTGTAATCTAGTCAGTGAAATGCTTTTTTCTTGAGGAGCCGAGAGCCCCCAGCAGCAAGAACACTTAGCTGCCTGGTACGCACGGAGCTCGCAAGGACGGCAGCCATCTTCATCGGCGCCATCACAAAAAAACACATACCGACATATACACGCATACATACTTTAAATATAAATAAAGCAGACATAAAATAAATAAAAGACATAAAAAGACAGCACATAAAATGAACAAGCAATAATGTAAAGAAAGTAATTTCTACAGTAATTACATTGATATTTCTACCCAGGCTTCTAGAATAATCTCTGGTTACAGGGTGGCCGCACTGGGAGAGCATCGTGAGGAACTCACAACTTATAATTAAATAAATTTAATTAATTAATTAATTAAATTAAATAAATAAAGTGCCCCCTCAGTCTTTCTCGATGTTTCCATCTTGGTCTCTCTCGATGTTTCCTCTGTCTTTCTCGATGTTTCCTCTCAGTTTTTCTCGATGTTTCCCCTCGGTTTCTTCCACACACCTGGCCTGCACATTACCCTGGCTGTCCAACTTGGCGTCCTGGTAACCGGGTTCCGCTCCAGCTCTCGACCTTCAAACTGTCTCTCCAGCTCTCGACCTTCAAACTGTCTCTCCAGCTCTCGACCTTCAAACTGTCTCTCCAGCTCTCGACCTTCAAACTGTCTCTCCAGCTCTCGACCTTCAAACTGTCTCTCCAGCTCTCGACCTTCAAACTGTCTCTCCAGCTCTCGTCCTTCAAACTGTCTCTCCAGCTCTCGACCTTCAAACTGTCTCTCCAGCTCTCGTCCTTCAAACTGTCACTCCAGCTCTGCTCCTTCAAACTGTCTCTCCAGCGCTCGACCTTCAAACTGCTCTCTCCAGCTCTGCGCCTTCAAACTGTCTCTCCAGCCCTCGACCTTCAAACTGTCTCTCCAGCTCTCGACCTTCAAACTGTCTCTCCAGCTCTCGACCTTCAAACTGTCATTCCAGCTCTCGACCTTCAAACTGTCTCTCCAGCTCTCGACCTTCAAACTGTCTCTCCAGCTCTTGACCTTCAAACTGTCTCTCCAGCTCTCGACCTTCAAACTGTCACTCCAGCTCTCGACCTTCAAACTGTCACTCCAGCTCTCGACCTTCAAACTGTCTCTCCAGCTCTCGACCTTCAAACTGTCTCTCCAGCTCTCGACCTTCAAACTGTCACTCCAGCTCTTGACCTTCAAACTGTCACTCCAGCTCTCCACCTTCAAACTGTCACTCCAGCTCTCGACCTTCAAACTGTCACTCCAGCTCTCATCCTTCAAACTGTCTCTCCAGCTCTCGACCTTCAAACTGTCTCTCCAGCTCTCGACCTTCAAACTGTCTCTCTCCAGCTCTCGACCTTCAAACTGCCTCTCCAGCTCTCGACCTTCAAACTGTCTCTCCAGCTCTCTTCCTTCAAACTGTCTCTCCAGCTCTCGACCTTCAAACTGTCTCTCCAGCTCTCGACCTTCAAACTGTCTCTCCAGCTCTCGACCTTCAAACTGTCTCTCCAGCTCTCGACCTTCAAACTGTCTCTCCAGCTCTCGACCTTCAAACTGTCGCTCCAGCTCTCGACCTTCAAACTGTCTCTCCAGCTCTCGACCTTCAAACTGTCGCTCCAGCTCTCGACCTTCAAACTGTCTCTCCAGCTCTCGACCTTCAAACTGTCACTCCAGCTCTCGACCTTCAAACTGTCTCTCCAGCTCTCGACCTTCAAGCTGTCTCTCCAGCTCTCGACCTTCAAACTGTCTCTCCAGCTCTCGACCTTCAAACTGTCTCTCCAGCTCTCGTCCTTCAAACTGTCTCTCCAGCTCTCGACCTTCAAACTGTCACTCCAGCTCTCGACCTTCAAACTGTCTCTCCAGCTCTCGACCTTCAAACTGTCTCTCCAGCTCTCGACCTTCAAACTGTCTCTCCAGCTCTCGACCTTCAAACTGTCTCTCCAGCTCTCGACCTTCAAACTGTCTCTCCAGCTCTCGACCTTCAAACTGTCTCTCCAGCTCTCGACCTTCAAACTGTCTCTCCAGCTCTCGACCTTCAAACTGTCAATCCAGCTCTCGACCTTCAAACTGTCTCTCCAGCTCTCAACCTTCAAACTGTCCTCTCTCCAGCTCTCGACCTTCAAACTGTCTCTCCAGCTCTTGACCTTCAAACCACCCAGTAAATGTGGAACAGGTTGACAGACAACACATTGTGGCATTGAATCTTGGGACATCTACAGGAAACTTTGTGATATCCGGCGCCGACGGGACCGGGCTGTTGCCGTCCCATCAAAACTGCCGGACAAACCAGCGCTAATGTTGAAACATACGGAGATTTTGAGCTCCGTATCTGGCAACAAACCCTGTTGCTTAGCAACAGCTTCTAAACAGTCGGCCGTACCTTGCAAGCGTCTCTGTAGCTTAGCAACAGCTTCAGCGAGACCTTGCAGAGCCTGACTGGTGGAAAAAAAGCAACGAAAAGAAAAAAAACCTAACGAAACGGCTCCTGATTTTTGCCGGTGGCTCGAGCATTCCGGACAGTTAACCTCCGGATAAACCAAAGTTTCCTGTATCTGGTACATGGTATTGTTGGGTAGTTGTACGTCGCAAGGTTCAAACATGTCGTCTTCTTCCCCATGTATTATATGGGTACAGTAGTGTCGTACTTACAGCACCAGACTAGCAAACCAACCATTTGGGAGCTCAGCCTGCCCACGACCAGAACAAATTAGTAGCTCTCGTGTTCAGCGCTGCTGCCAATGTTTGCTGGTAGCAGTGGTTTGCCTTGAGAGCCTGGATATGAGACTATCTTATGAGGTGGTGTTCTGTGTCTCCCTGGGTGTGTATGGGTTTGCTAGTGTTGTGGTTACGATTGTGGACTCGCAGCCCAGAAGTTCTGAGTTCAAATTCTACCGTGGTAGGTTTTAATAAGTCTGTTAAATTGTGGCTAGCACCAGGGAGAAAGAAAACAACTGGTTCACTAATGTCCTTCAGGAAAGTGAACCCAGTCTTGGCCTACAAGTGACCCTAAAGTGGTTGACTCTTTATGCTCTTTGAAGTGACCTAGCAAGCCACTCCGTTGTACAAACAATTGCTGCCCACCACCAACTTCTCAGGACAACTAGGAATGGACAATAAATATGGTCTTGCCAGCATTGCCCACATCCCAAGTACAAATTTTAAAAACGTATGCTGTCTCCTTTAAATTACAGGTTGCCTCCAGCTGCCAAACAGGATGCAAGAGGTACGATAGTAAAATACTGCGGATGCTGGAAATCCGAAATAACAGAAAATGCTGGAAAAACTCAGCAGGCCAGGCAACATCCGTGGAGAGAGAAACAGAGTTAACGTTTCAGGTCGAAGACCCTTCGTCAGAACTGTAAAAAAACAGGAAAGGGGATAGATTTTAAAGCAAGTGGGGGCTGGGAAAAGGGGGAGGGGATGAAAGAACAAAAGGGAAGGTCAGCGACAGGATAGAAAGCAGGAGAGATTAAGAGTCATTAAGAGAGATTGAGAGACATTGAGAGATATTCAAGGAATAAAGGCTGGCTCTGGATGAAGTGTGAATGGCGCTGGCAGAATGAAGGACAGCTGCCGTGTGGGAGGGAAGAAAAAAGCCCAGACGAAAGTGTGGATTAAAAAAAAAAGAGAAAATATATGTGATAGGGGCCGAGGTTATGATCTGAAATGGTTGAACTCTGTGTTGAGCCCAGAGGGCTGTAGAGTGCCTAATCGAAAGATGAGGTGCTGTTCCTCGAGCTTGCCTCGAGGATGCAAGAGGTGCCTGAAGTGCTTCATTCTTCTATTGTCCCTCCCTCTCTGTGCCTAAGCTCTGTCACATGAATCACTCTAGGCCCTATAAATTCAATTGTAGCTGGTTTTAAATAAGTTGAATGACAACGAAAGTCTACAATTATGAACCTATCTGAACAAATAAACGAATTAACTAGGCTCATATTTCTTGCTAACAAAACAATGTTTTGCAAGATATTGAAAACGCACCATTCACTTTGATTGTTAATCAAGTTCAGAATTAGGTTTTAATTTGATAGCCAGTAAATAGGTCCCCAAAATTCAAGCCATGTAGGACAGAAAGAAAAACTCACCTGTGCACGTTATTATATAATCTCCAGAGTGACTCCTTTTGTATATTTTTAATATGGAACATGAACTATTCCCATAACTGTTCTGCAATTCTGAATTCAATTTGTCTCAGAATCAGCTAAAATCTGATCTTCGATTGTCCAGTATGTTTATTGTCCAGTATGTTTATAAACTGTTACCAAATCAGACAATTTGTAACGATAGAATGTAACCAGATATTAAAAATGTATGCAGCTGATCTACTGCATGAGGTCTGCACTTAATCAGCATATTCACTGAGCCAGATTAAGACAGTGGGACTTGGACAGAACCCTAACATAAGTCAAATATACGGAGCTACAGAAAGTTTGCTAATTCACAATTCTCTGTTCCAACACAAAATTCTAATCTTGTTACATTTTATTTTGGTGTATAAACCTTATTGTAGTTGTGATAGAATTTATGCTGGATCGAGACCCCCATTTCAGTGAAATTTTCTGTGGTATTTGAAGGCTGTTGTATTATTGCAGTAATCAGTAAGTAGTTATCGTAAATAGGTTTATTCCATGAACCTGATTAAGGGAGATGTGTATGGTTTGTATCCTTAACCTCAATGTTGACAGAGATCTTTGATGTTAGATCCAATTGGTTTGTGATTTAAATTGTAAATGGCCTCATTGATTTCAATAAGAGGGTTTCTCTTTGATCTGAAGAGCTGACTTGTTCAATTCATTCATGCAAAATGTTCATATCTCGCCATCAATCCATCTGTATCATATGAGCGCTCTCTCTGTTTAATTGAATTTGTGCACAAAGTATTGTTTGATTTGTTATAGAAAGCTCCTACGCTAATTAGAAAGCTGTATGTGTATTTTTTGATTTGAACTAGGAAAGAGAACAAGGATTGATTTGATCTTGGAAAGCTAAAAGCAGGAGCGTTAAGCAGAGTTTTTTCCAAAAGCTGATGGTTTGGAGAAATTGTGAATTACCCTTTTGTAAGCAGTTTTGCTTGAGTTGAAAGCAGGGAGGGGGGATTTGCAGTGCGATATTAAGGACTTTATTCATCATACTTTCCAAGACACTTGAACCAAATCAGAAGCTATTCTTATTAAGAGTAGTTAACCCATTATGGAAATTCTGATTGTGGTTATGTTATACATGTATTGTAGTTTTAGTATTTTTCTGTTTATCATGCTTCATGCATTTATCACGTCTCAATTTTTAAATTCTCATCCCTCCGAGTTCTCCCCAGTGCCCTGGCCAATATTTATCCCTCAACCAACATCACTAAAACAGATTATCTGATCATTTATCTCATTGTTCTTTGTGGGATCTTGCTGTGTGCAAATTGGCTGCCACATTTTCCCACAGTGGCTACACTTCAAAAATACCTAATTGGCTGTGAAGTACTTTGGGACATCCCTAGTACGTGAAAGGTGCCATATAAATGCAAGTTCTAAACCTAACCCTAACTCATTTGCATTGTCACCCTGTTTATCCACCTTGTCTTTGCACATATTTTTCCCCATTCACACAATGAAACTGTGGCCACACTCTGCACCTTCTGTGCTGAATCTGTCTCCTAATGTTTACAATCTACATAAAGATCCGACAAGGTGGATTAAAAAGCAGAACTGTGGCGTTTTCTAAGGTTCTAAAATTGTGCGGGGTACTTAAATGCTATTCAAGGAATTGTCCCCAGTCTCCTGGGAAATATTTATCCCTGAACCAACATCACTAAAACAGATGATCTGGTCATTATCACATTGCTGTTTGTGGGAGCTTGCTGTGCGCAAATTGGCTGCCGCGTTTCCCACATTACAACAGTGACTACACTTCAAAAGTACGTTATTGGCTGTAAAGCGCTTTGAGACATCCTGAGGTCGTGAAAGGGGCTAAATAAATGTAAGTTTCTTTTTTTCATTCAATTCTGCCCTCTTGTGCATCCCTGACTTTCATCGCTCTGCCATTGGCAGCCATGCAAAGTATAGAAAAAGGTACAGCTTCCAAATTGTAAGGGACAAAGTCCACTTGTAGGAACAGCAGTTAAACCAAATGAGAGTATAGTACTAAAAACCCAGTGACTGAATACTGGTTAGAATAAAGGTCTTGCATTAACACAAATGTTACACTAATTGAGTGAACAGAGATGACTGCCAGAACAGATTCCTGACAATTCAAACTGTCTGCAGTCACGAGGGCAAATCCTTGTTATAAAAAAAAGGGAATATTTTCCTCTGGTAGTAAAGACTAATTAAAAAGTAGACGTGAGTAAACTGGTTAGCAAGACCATTAGAACCCACAAATGGACCCAGAGGTCCATCGCTACTGCTATGCTGTATCTTGCTCCAATTGTAGCAGCGCAAACAGGCAAACAATAAAAAAGGGAAAAGAACACCTTTTGAGGGTTTGATTGGACTGTGTTTACTTTGTTAAAGGCACTTTAGAGAACCTCTAGCAGAATTATGCAGCGGTGATGCATATGGAAAGTAAGTTCTGAGCTCCCTGTCATCAGAATTTGAAGTTCCTGAACAGGCAGAATCTGTAGTAACTTACTCTCTTGGGCGATGGAAGATCACACAGAGGAAAGCAACTATGTGAGGGGAAGGGAGTGAGCAACCCTGGCTTCAGAAGGCTGTTCTCCATATTAAGGAGGATTGTGTCAAATGACAAGGGCAGACATTTTGGGGAACGGGAAATTCCACATTTTCCACTTTGGTTTAGCAGGAGATGGTGTTCTGAGCGCAAAAATGAAGTAGGTTGTCAGGCCCGTGTACAAGGCTCTCTGCCTTACTGTAGACCTAAGGACTTGAGATGACAAAAAAATGACAAAATCCAACAATGAACTATTATGTGTGATCATTGGATCTCGCCCTGGATGAATGTGTCACTGGAGATGGGTTCCAGGCTCTTTCCACTCTCGAGTCTCGACTGTTTGACAGAAACATAACCACCCAGAGGATATATATCAGACAATTGTGAAGCTGCTGGTACATCGGTTTTGCCACTCCTGTAGAATGCCTTCAGGACAACTCTGCCGCTCCCAGGAGATAAGCTCGAAAGCAGCATTGGCTTAAGCCTTGGAGCAGGCCAGTTGCCCATCCTCTTGGTGGTATGGGGGAATCCAAAAGAAAGGCAGGAGTATAATGTAAAATATAGGCCAGAAATGATGTAGAGGCTCATGATAAAACAGCATCTTATGGTTGAAGCTTGAAACATGATGAAAACAAGAACATTTCAGAACCATGAATTGTGGGTGGTTAATAATGTGCTAAAATTAGTTTCAGATATACTGTTCGTTTTCATGCTATTTCCTCTCTTGCCTCCATTAAAGCTTAATTTCCACCTGACAGTCTCTCTGTCCTAGAGCTAAAAGACAACAGGAGCCAAGGGACTTTCAACTCAGCAGTTTCATAATGTCATGTAAAGCAACTAAAGGGATATATGGTTTTAGTAGGGAGGGACAGGAGCTGAGTAATTGTAGTAATAATTCAGGACAACTTATTCTTTACATATTACATAGAATGTACAGCACAGAAATAGGCCATTCGGTCCAACTGATCTACGCTCCACTCGAGCCTCCTCCCACCCTACTTCATCTCACCCTATCAGCATAATCTTCTATTCCTTTCTCCCTCATGTGTTTATCTAGCTTCCCCTTGAATGCATTTTCCTCAAGTACTCAACTACCAAGTGCTTATCATTAATGCTCCCCTCCCCCACCCTGGCAGTATCCAAGATGGCGGCAGATTGTGACTCGTGCGAGTTTTTCAATACAGTTTAAACATTTGCTGAAGTGACTTGAAGTTCACCGTTGTCCTAGATGCTGTCAAGCGAGCAGTTTGCTTACATTACAAATTCTGGTGAGTAAATAACAACATTGTTGATAACACACATTATTTAAACAAAAATCCCTCAATTGTCCCCTCCACTTCTGGAATACAGTTCCATAGTCATTTTTCATGTGTCAGCCTGGACGGTTAGGGTCAACTGACTATTCAATCTTGCAGAGCATCACAGGCCAACAAAATTCTGTTTTTGCTGGACCCTCGAGATTCACACCTGAAGAATGGATGCTTCACTGAGGTACTTGAAGACTTCTGATACCCATAGAACTGTAGGCCAGCGTGAATCAGGTGAAGAGATAAAGAGGAAAAAGATTGGGCAAAAAAGGTTGATGATATTTCATTTGAGTAGTAACAGCATCCAGCACAGGTATGGTAGCATACCAGCAGATTATAAGCAACTTCCTTGCCTTTTTTTGTTCTACCCATACGACAATGATCATTGCTCCTCAGAGAAAAAAATTTGCTTGTTTCTTTTAATTGTAGAGATTACATTGATTTTTTAATGAACTAACAGCTAATGATCTGTAGAATTTAATCAGAGCATGTTGGAGCTTTTACAAGAACCAGGGTTCTATGCCAAGTAGAAAAATCAGGACTGGGAATTAAACATTGCAGGGTATAACATATTTAGAAAAGTTAGGGAGGGAAAAAGGGGAGGTGGAGTAGCTGTACTTATTAGGGATAACATAATGGCAGTAGAAAAAAGTGACGCAGATATCAGCAAGACAAAAATAGAATCCATATGGATAGAGATAAAGGATCAATTACACTAATAGGCGTAGTCTACAGACCACCTAATAGTGGAAGGGAGGTTGTAGTGTATGTACCTTTAAGAGCCCCTGTATACTGTAATACCGGTGGTGACCACTCGGGTATATAAGCCTGTATAGCATCTTGTATCTTTTAGTTCACCTCCAGACTTTGTTCAGTAAACACCTGTTAAACCAACTCCTGCATTCCATGTCTCCATTAACACACGGATACAACAGTGGCGATGAATTGGAAACGGACTTACCTGCAATTCGGCAGCACCTCAAGGAGATCGATTCCTCAGACGAAGGTCGAAGAAAAAAACAAAAAAAAACTGTGGTTTCACCAGCTAGCCGGGCTGGTGGCAGGTACTGCACTAATCCTTCCTGGGCGGCGGGCTGGGGCTCGATCGGGTGGCTCTGCAGCGGGGCCGAGCAGCGAGTCGGAAGGCGGAGGCAAACAGAGACGGAGGGTGGAGCACTCGGGAGACGGCCGGCGCTGCAAAGCAGGTCGGCGTTCGGACCAAGCAGAGGGAGGGAAAAGTCCCAGAGAGTCCGGCGGGAACGAGTCTCCAACTATTAAAAATATCTGTGTAAATAAAAACCACGGAGAACAGCGTTGTCAGCAGCGGCAGCGGCGGGAAAGCGCGGGAGGCGCCATTTTTTTCTCGGCAGGGAAGAAAGGAAAGTGCGGGAGGCGCCATTTTTGATTTTCAGGATGCCTAAGACTGGCAATATCACTGCTTTCGATAGTAATATAGAGGATTGGACCACATGTGGAAAGAGTGGAGGTATATTGCACAGCGAATGAAGTAGAGGATGATAAAAAGGCATCGGTACTTCTAAATCTGATGGGCGCAAGGACATACGGGCTGTTACGAAACTTAATCACTCCAGCCAAACCGATGGACAAGAATTTTAAGGAGATTGTTGATACCCTACAGGAGCACTTAAACCCAACACCGCTGCTGATAGCGGAACGATTCAAATTCTTCAGGAGGAATCAGCACAAGAATGAAAGTAATGCTGATTACCTCACCGAATTAAGAAAGCTGTCAAAGCACTGCCAATTCGGGGCAGGACTGGCAGATTCTCCATAAGACAAATTCGTCTGCGGTCTCCTAAGTGAAGGAACACAGAAAAGGCTACTTTCTGAGAAAGATTTGACATTGGACAAGGCTTTCAGTGTGGCTGTATCATACAAAGCAGCAGCAAGAGGAGCTGCAGAGATACAGCAAAAGCCACAGGACTTCGGCACCCATGAAATGACACGGGGTTTCAAGAGATGTTATCGCTGCGGCAGATCCACCCATGACCAGAGGGACTGCTGGTTAAAGGACAAAGCATGCAGGCAATGCGGAAAGATGGGACACATTGCACGTGTATGCCGATCTGGAAACAAAAAATCCACTGACAGAAAAAAAATCAATAAGGAAAAGTACAGAAAGGTACAAATGATGACGGACAGTAGCTCCGAAGACCAGAAGAGCGATAGCGACTCTGGAAACAAGAGACTAAGCTGTCTCAAATTACATAATGTAATTGCCAAAGAAGATTACCAGACCATTTGGGTTACCCTCACGATAGTGCGGTCCCCAGTTAAAATGGAGCTAGATACAGGATCAGCTCTGACCGTCATAAGTCGACGGGATTACAAGCGGCTATTTCCGCATATACCTTTGAAAGACACATCCATTATCTTGAAGACATATACGGGGCAGAAAGTATACCCCAGAGGGAAAATAAGGGTGCCTGTTGTATACAATGGCAAGGAAATACAGAAGTTGTATTTATACGTTCTGCAAGATGGTGGTCCACCGCTGTTGGGACGTGAATGGATCAGGAAGATACGTTTAGACTGGCACTCCATTCAGGCACTGATGGTGACCAGTAAGAAAAAAAATGATGATGACGTCATACCTGAACGATTAAAAGACATCTTGGCCAACGCCAAAGAAGTGTTTCAACAGGAACTAGGAACCTTGAAAGGCGTCACCGCCTCAATAAAAGTGGAAGATGCGGCAATTCCCAAGTTTTTTAAGGCAAGGCCGGTGCCATACGCAATTCGTCCAGCAGTTGCAGCAGAGCTGGAGAATTTCGAAAAGGCAGGCGTGTTATCCAAGGTAGATTGGAGCGAGTGGGCAACACCCATCGTCCCGGTCATGAAGAAAACGTTGAATAATGATAAATCTGAAGAACAGAGAAAAATTCGCATCGGTGGGGACTGCAAGGTGACTGTAAACCCGGTCCTTCACACGGTACAGTATCCCCTTCCGGGGATAGAAGATATTTTCGCCTCACTATCCGGAGGGAAACGTTTCACCAAAATTGACTTGGCACAGGCATATCTACAGATGGAGGTTGAGGAGGCCTCTAAAAGGTATCTCACGATAAACACACACAAAGGCCTGTACCAGTACAATCGACTGGTTTTCGGAGTAGCATCAGCTCCAGCTATCTGGCAAAGAGCTATGGAGCAAGTCCTCCAAGGGATTCCGGGGACTCAATGCTACCTAGACGACATCCTTGTAACAGGAGAAAACGACAACGAGCACCTTGCTAATTTGGAGCAGGTGCTCACTAGGCTGAGAGAACGGGGCCTACAAGCAAATCGCCCCAAGTGCGAATTTTTCCAGAAACAAATATCATATTGTGGCCATATAATTAACGAAGAAGGGTTGCATAAGTCACCTGAAAAAATTGAAGCGGTCATAAAAGCCCCAGCACCTGACAATGTCTCACAATTAAGGTTGTTCCTGGGATTGATAAATTACTATCATAAATTTTTACCGAACTTGTCAACTGTTCTGCACCCTCTTAACGCACTGCTACAAACTGGAGTAATTTGGAAATGGAGCGAAGACTGTAAACGTGCCTTCCATAAATGCAAAGGCTTGATCACGTCCAAGGAAGTGTTGGCTCATTACAACCCATCACTGCCCATCAGACTGGCGTGCGATGCATCCCCTTACGGCGTAGGAGCGGTATTATCGCATAGATTCCCTGATGGCTCGGAGCGGCCGATAGCTTTTGCGTCACGCTCATTGAACTCAGCTGAGCGTAACTATGCCCAGATCGACAGGGAAGCACTCAGCCTGGTGTGGGGAGTGAAGAAATTCAACCATTACCTACACGGACAAAAATTTACCTTGTTGACTGACCATCAACCCCTCGTCTCCATATTCAACCCTAAAAAGGGCGTTCCCATTATGACAGCGCAAAGGCTACAGAGGTGGTCCCTTTTCCTAGGGGCACACCAATATGACATAGAATACAAAGGATCAAAACAGCATGGGAATGCTGACGGTTTATCGCGCCTACCGTTGCCAACGGTAGAAGAGGCACCTACAGTGGACCCAGTGGAGATGTTCCACTCAACCATAGTGGAATGTCTACCAGTAACAAATTCTACCATTGAAAAGGAAACGAGAAATGACCCGACTCTCTCACGAGTCTACGATTTAACGGTGAAGGGATGGCCAGCACATGGCGAACCACTGTTGCCAGCATTCTCGCAAAGAAGAGAACAGCTGTCAGTGTGCCGAGGAACCTTGATGTGTGGATCCAGAGTGGTGATTCCACCCAAACTCCAGGATAAAGTGCTAAAGGAGCTTCACGAGGGGCATCTGGGTGGAGTGAAAATGAAGAACCTAGCCAGAGCGTTTGTGTTGTGGCCAGGTATCGATGGAGACATCGAAGAAATGACCAAGAGCTGTCTAGGATGCCAGAAGGTCCAAAACGCCCCACCACAAGCCCCTCTGCATCCATGGGAGTGGCCCTCATCTCCATGGCAAAGGGTACATATCGACTTTGCTGGTCCATTTATGGACTCAATGTTCTTAATCGCGGTTGATGCACACTCCAAGTGGCCGGAGGTAATAAAGATGTCCTCCACCACCACGGAAAAAACCATCACAGTATTAAGGACCATATTTGCCAGGAATGGGCTGCCTGAACAGATCTGTTCTGATAATGGACCGCAATTTGTGTCCGAAGAATTCAGGAAGTTCTTAAAAAACAACAACACGTCCGCCCCATACCATCCCGCCACCAATGGATTAGCTGAAAGGTTTGTCCAGACCTTCAAGAAGGCCATAAAGGCCATGGGTAATGAAGACATAAATCTACAACATAAGGTAGATAACTTCTTGTTTGCGTACAGGAATGCAACACATGTGGTTACAAACCAAACTCCCGCCATGATGTTTTTCAATAGAAGACTAAGATGCCGGCTGGATTTGATCAAGCCAAACATCAGAAGGGACGTAGAGAACCGGCAATTTCAAGGCATGAATGAAAGGCCAACTAGAACCTTCCAGATAGGTCAACAAGTTTTGGCCCGGGACTACCGTACCGAGAAATGGCAGCCTGGAACTATTTGCACACGACTAGGACCGCTGATGTATACCGTGGACATTGGAGAAAGCATAATAAGGCGCCATGCTGACCAGATCATAGAGTCATCCGAAAAGGGACAACCTACACCACAACTCTATACGCCTAATGATGAAGCAGAGATACTCATAGTATCCACCTCTGATCCGGTGATACTGGAACCAGATGAACCCGACACTGGTATTCAAGCCGAATCGACCTTGCCAAAAGAACCTACTACACCACCGAAAACTACTACACCACCGAGGCATTATCCGGACCGAGTCAGGAAGCCTCCAGAGAGACTGACTTATAATTGATTAACTGCAGCAAATGTGTAGATTATTGTTCTTGTAAACATGTTAATTAATGATTACTTACAATGTTATGTACTAATTATCTAAAAGGGGAGGAATTGTAGTGTATGTACCTTTAAGAGCCCCTGTGTACTGTAATACCGGTAGTGACCACTCGGGTATATAAGCCTGTATAGCATCTTGTATCTTTTAGTTCACCTCCAGACTTTGTTCAGTAAACACCTGTTAAACCAACTCCTGCATTCTGTGTCTCCATTAACACACGGATACAACAGAGGTGGAGGAAGAAATATGCAGACAAATTAGGGAAATGAGTAAAAAACATAGAATAATAATCATGGGGGATTTCAACTACCCCGATATTAATTGGACAGAAGAGGTAGGTAAAGGGGATAAGGGAATGGAGTTCCTACAATGTGTACAGGACTCCTTTCTAACCCAATATGCAAAAAGCCCAACAAGGGAGGATTCGATATTGGATCTAGTAATGGGGAATGAACCAGAGCAGATAAGAGAAGTAAAGGTAGGGGAACATATAGGCAATAGTGACCATAATATAATATGCTTTAAGATGATAATTGAGAAGGACATAAGTATGACGAAAACCAGGTTAATAGATTGGAGAAAAGCTGATTTTGAAGGGCTGAGAATAGAACTTGGGGGAAAAAATGGGCAATGATCTTGGCAAACAACGATATTGAACAGCAATGGGAAACATTTAAAATGGTGTTCAACAGAGTGCAGAAAAATATATTCCGTTAAAAGGAAAGAACAAACTAAACACTAATGAGATTCCATGGATGAATAAAGCCATAAGGGAACAATTGGGGGTAAGGAAAGAGGCATACATTAAGTACATAGACAGTAAGGGAGTGCATGATAAGAGAGAATATGAAAAGATTAGGAGAGAAGTCAAAAAAATAATTAGGGAGGCAACGAGAAACTATGAAATTAAATTATCAAGGAACATAAAACAAAATAGTAAAATATTTTATAGGCACATCAATAAAAAAAGGAAGGTTGGGATGGGAATATGGCCATTAAGGGATAGTCAGGATAATACCACATGTAACAATAGAGAGATGGCGGAAATATTAAATAATTATTTTGCTTCAGTATTTACCAGGGAGATAGAACAGGTGGACATGACATTGGATGATGAGATTAGTAATAAGATAAGTGCATTTAAAATAAAAAAAAGGGGACTGGTTGGGCCGAATGGCCTGTTTCTGTGCCATATATCCTATGTAATCCTATCCTATGCAGAATTACCTTCAGTCTCGACTATTCCAATGCTCTCCTGGTCGGCCTCGCACCTTCAACCCTCCGTAAATGTGAGCTCATCCAAAGCGCTGTTGCCTGTATCCTAACTCGCACCAAGTCCCATTCACCCATCACCCCCTGTGCTTGCTGATCTACATTAGCTCCCGGTCCAGCAACAGCTTAATTTTAAAATTCTCATCCTTGTGTTCAAATCCCTCCATGGTCTCACCCTTACCTCTTTGACCAAGCATTTAGCCACCTGTTCTAATGTCTCCTTTTTAGTTCGGTGTCAATTTTTTTGTTTGATTACGCTTCTGTGAAGCGCCTTGGGACGTTTTACTACGTTGCCGGTGCTATATAAATACAGTTGTTGTTATTGTTGTTGTTGAATGGTCACGAACACTGACTTATTGGCATTCGGAGCAACCTTGAGATCTGGTAGAGCCAGGAAGGGGGCCCCAGGATCTGCCAGCACTGGGATGTGAGAAGTCAGTGGAGAGTGTGAGAGCCCAGAAATAGTGTGGAGAAACGGGGCCTCAGTTTAATGTCTCATCCGAAAGACGGCCCCTCCGACAGTGCAGCGCTCAGTCCCAGCAAGCGTGCTTAGGAAGAGGAGCCTAGGAGCCCCATTACTCAGTGATTCCAAAAACTTTGATAGCAGTTCTATGTTGATGAGGGCAGTTGAGAGCCCATCTTACTTTCAAAGGCCAATTTCTTTTAAATGACAATCTTCTATTTTTTGTTAAGAAGCTCAGCTGGATACTCAGCTGATAAAACGAGCAATTTACTGAGGCATGATAGGGAAACCATGTACAGTACAATATCGAAAATGACTCTGTATTAGTAGCACTGTCACACCCAGGATTCTTAATACATTTCTGAAATAAATCATAACGCTTCTCTTCGATGTCAAATTGGCATTATCAGAAACTAATCCTTTCACTAAAAAGCCCTTTTCTTGTAACTCAGTTGTTGAACACATGTACATGTACACCGTGCCTTTCTCGTTTGCAGATGAAATTGTATTGAAATTGCCTTTTCAAGATCTTCAGCTTTGCTTCCCGCCGGCTTAGTGGGTACAGGCACTTCTCGACGTAGTGCCGAGACCAGGAAGGTGCCAACTTGGATCCCTGGTTTGTGCTGAGTTAACTGTTTTCGGCCAGGGCATCTATAGGGGTGCTGGCCCCATTGCCCTTGGGCTACGATGGGGGGGGGGAAAGCAGCTGAGGTTCCTTCTCCTGATTGCCTACCAGTGACCTCTGTTGGAACATGTGCAGGATGTCAGGTGAAGACAGCACGAGTCTTGGCTATGACACCTCACAAGTCGCCTGTTGACAGTCAGAAATTCAGCTGCGCATTGCCTGTTTTGTGGGTGTTAAAAGGCCTCCCAAGCCTTCAATATGGTGGGCAGGAAGAGTACGCTCATTATGAGCTGGAAGTGTGCTTCCCGCCATATTGGTAAAGGCCAAAAATATTGGCGCACCGTGCCCACGCCTGAAAGAGGCATAGGGCCCTTTGCTATGTAAATAAGGGGCTTAATGCCTTTTTGAGATTGGTTTGCCCTGAGACAGCCCACGCCAGTGCTTGCTGCACTCAGGAAAACCAGGCATGCAGGCCCCAACAAACTTGGTAAGTTTTGAAAATATACTTACCTGAACGTGGAGCTGGGAGCGGCCCGAACTTCAAATCCGCTTCACCGGTGAGCTGCCTGTTACTCTCCACAGCTTGCCAGCCTGATGGAAATGTAGCCCGAGGCCCAATATCAGGTGCACCTCGGGCCTCCCCATCAAGGCAAAGGAACAGCACCCTGCGTCCTCCACGCACACCCAAAAATAGGCACGCCCAGATTTCTAGGCCCTTACTCTCTAATCTCACACATAATGAATGACCATTTGGCAATATAGCATTATAGCAGAGGTGTGATAGTATAACTGCAGATTATTGGCAGATTTCTTTTCTCTCTATTCTATCATAATACAGTAATAAATAGAAAAGGAATTTGATTTAGCTGATTTGAGCTGGGATGACAACTCAGATGACTGCAATTAACCGAAGTACCCCAGGGTTAGTGAGAAGAGAATCAGTAAGGATTCCTGCTCCTTTTATAAAAAAATATTTATTCGTTCATGGGATCTGGGCGTCGCTGGCAAGGCCAGCATTTATTGCCCATCCCTAGTTGCCTTCGAGAAGGTGGTGGTGAGCTGCTGCCTTGAACCGCTGCAGTCCGTGTGGTGAAGGTACTCCCACAGTGCTGTTAGGGAGGGAGTTCCAGGATTTTGACCCAGCGACGATGAAGGATCGGCGATATACTTCTAAGTCAGGCTGGTGCGTGACTTGGAGGGGAACTTGGAGGTGGTGGTGTTCCCATGCGCCTGCTGCCCTTGTCCTTCTAGGTGGAAGAGGTTGCGGGTTTGGGAGGTGCTGCCGAAGAAGCCTTGGCGAGTTGCTGCAGTGCATCTTGTAGATCGTACACACTGCAGCCATGGTACGCCGGTGGTGGAGGGAGTGAGTGTTTAAGGTGGTGGATGGGGTGCCAATCAAGTGGGCTGCTTTGTCCTGGATGGTGTTGAGTTTCTTGAAGCTGCACTCATCCAGGCAAGTGGAGAGTATTCCATCACACTCCTTACCTGTGCCTTGTAGGAGGTGAAAAGGCTTTGTGGGCATCAGGAGGTGAATCACACACCGCAGAATACCCAGCCTCTTTATTTATGTGGCTGGTCCATTTAAGTTTCTGGTCAATGGTGACCCCCCAGGATGTTGATGGTGAGGGATTCGACGATGGTAATGCCATTGACTGTCAAGGAGAGATGGTTAGACTTTCTCTTATTAGAGGTGGTCATTGCCTGGCACTTGTGTGGTGTGAATGTTACTTGCCACTTATCAGCCCAAGGCTGGATGTTGTCCAGGTCTTGCTGCATGCGGGCACGGACTGCTTCATTATCTGAGGAATTGCGAATAGAACTGAACACTGTGAAATCATCAGCGAACTTCCCCACTCCTGTCCTTATGATGGAGGGAAGGTCATTGATGAAGCAGCTGAAGATGGTTGGGCCTAGGACACTGCCCTGAGGAACTCCTGCAGCGATGCCCTGGGGTTGGGATGATTAGCCTCCAACAACCACAACCAACTTCCTGATTGCTATCGAGCAATCCCTGCTGGAATGTGCCTGTGTGTAGATGCTAAATCCGATTGGTCTCATCGGTGATACCCTCTGCAGTCGATTAGCCTGTTGTCTCTAATTGTCGAGGCTCACACATGAAAAATGGCCACTTGGGTGAGATACCATGAGGTGACTGGTGCTTACAGAGCCATAATCCATGACTTTAGAGGAGGAGGGGAAAGGGAGAAAACATTGGTGATAAAAATACATAAAAGGAACTCTCTGGAAGCATGACATGAAGGGTTAAAACCCGTCAGAAAATCTAGCTCTACTTTTCTTCCTGAGCCCATGCCAATCTTAACAGTGTAACAGGAAAATGAAAGAGGAGTGCCCTGTTGATAATATACATCACCCCTATTAGCCCTTGTGTTACAGGGCATGCTTCAGACTAATCCTTCTCGCAGAGCATCTTAAATGATCAATTTTTCAAAAATTGAACGCAATAACTGAACTGTATACAAGCCAACATGCCTCTATGGTAGCTAATTGCATTTCTGATTAGTAAAAAAAAAAAGACTTGCATTTCTGTAGCACCTTTCACAATCTCAGGACGTCCCAAAGCACTTTACAGCCAATGAAGTACTTTTTGAAGTGTGGTTACTGTTATAATGTAGGAATCGCAGCAGCCAATTTGCACACAGCAAGATCCCACAAACAACAATGTGATAATGACCAGATCATCTGTTTTTAGTGATGTTGGTTGAGGGATAAATATTGGCCCCAGGACACTGGGGAGAACTCCCCTGCTCTTCTTTGAAATAGTGCCATGGGATCTTTTACGTCCACCTGAGAGAGCAGATGGGATCTTGGTTTAATGCTTTATCCAAACGATAGCACTTCTGACAGTGCAGCACCTCCACCAGTGCTGCACTGAAGTATCAGCCTAGATTTTGTGCTCAAGCCTCTGGAGTGGGAACTTGAACCCACGACCTTCTGACCCCGAGGCAAGAGTGCTACAACTGAGCATTGGCTGACACACTAAAATTAAGAGGGCAACTAAAATTGCGGGTAAGAGCTATCGAATGGATATGAGAGTAGATTTTAAGAATTAGCACTCCTGGTGCAGCACTTCATATGATGAGATTGAATATTGGGAATTCAGGCAAGGAGGTCCAATTAATGGACAGAAAATGGTGCAGGATGTACTGATATCCGCAAACGGATTCCAAACACTTACCTTGCGCGCTGGCCGTTGAGCCGTAGGGCCCCATGGAATTCCGCTCCGGGGCCTGGCCCAGCTGCCGGCACGCAGTGCTTGCGTGTCCCAGGGGCGTAGTTAGTGCGATGCGTCCCCTGGCATCACGTGAGCCATGGGCAGCCAATCGGAGCAGGGAAAAGCCCATTCATAAGATTCAGGAAGACCTGTCAAAACTTATAAATACTACGGCCCCAAAATAGCAGTAAACCTTCAAATAATTTTTTTTTTAAATCACACTTTTTAAATAAACTATAAATTACATTAAATAACTATTTTAAACAATAATTTAAATTTTTGAAAAAAATAATTTTATATTCTAACAGGGCTAAAAATAAACTTACCTTGCTTTAAAGTATTTAAAAATAATAAACCTGTGGAAAAAATGTTTTAATTTTAATTAATTGGCCACTTACCTTGCAAAAAGCAGGCCTTATGCCTGCTTTTTAAATGTGTAAATCCTGCAGGCTTACCCTCCCGGGAAAACCTGTAAAAAAAAAAACTAAGTTCAAAGCGCACGCGTAGCCTCCCCTGCGCACGCGTTCGACCTCTGAACCCCTTCGTTCAGAGGATCGGAAGTGCCGGTTCCCCGCGCATGCGCAGTGCATGCAGAAAACCGGCACTTCCATTCGGCCTAGGGGTGAGTACCCTGTGCGTACTCACCCGTGGAGACCCGAATTTCTGGGCCATAAAGTGTAAGCGGTTTGCTAGGGGTACCACGGTTGAAACCACAGGGAAGTCCATCGTCAACCTGTCCGACCACGCCCTTCAACCAGACGAAATTGAAGTTCTCAGCCGAGGGCTCAATTTCTGCCCCACCACCAAAATGGACCCCATCGGTCTCGCGGCAGACACAGAGGAATTCATCAGGAGAATGAGGCTCCGGGAATTCTTCCACAAATCCCAAGATGTCAACAGCGAACCCAATGAGACAATCAATGATCTGGACCAGCAGACAGAGGGATCCGCAGTGCAGCAACCGAAGAAGAAAGAGTCAAATTGGACCCCTCCGGAGGGTCGCTGCCCTAAGCTTGACATGTATGCTCAAGCTGTCAGGAGATGCATCAACGCCAGATTCATCAGCCGCACTCACAAGACAGTCCAGAATGTCACCCGAGCACAACGCAACGCCATCCACGCTCTCAAGACCAACCGCAACATCGTCATCAAACCAGCAGACAAAGGAGGAGCCATCGTCATACAGAACAGAACGGACTATTGCAAAGAAGCATACCGACAACTGGACAACCAGGAACACTACAGACAGTTACCCGCAGATCCGACCAAAGAACACACCCGCCAACTCAACAGACTGATCAAGACCTTCGATCCAGACCTTCAAAGCATCCTACGCGCTCTCATCCCATGTACTCCCCGTGTGGGAGACTTCTACTGCCTCCCAAAGATACACAAAGCCAACACACCCGGATGTCCTATCGTATCAGGCATCGGAACCCTGTGTGAGAACCTCTCTGGATACGTCGAGGGCATCCTGAAACCCATCGTACAGGGAACCCCCAGCTTCTGTCGTGACACTACAGACTTCTTACAGAAACTCAGCACCCACGGGTCAGTTGAACCAGGAACACTCCTCGCCACGATGGACGTCTCGGCACTCTACACCAGTATCCCCCACGATGACGGCATCGCTGCGACAGCCTCAGTACTCAACACCAACAACAGCCAATCTCCAGACGCCATCCTACAACTCATCTGCTTCATCCTTGACCACAATGTCTTCACCTTCGACAACCAGTTCTTTACCCAAACACACGGAACAGCCATGGGGACCAAATTCGCACCCCAATACGCCAACATCTTCATGCACAAGTTCGAGCAAGACTTCTTCGCTGCACAGGACCTCCAACCAACGCTATACACCAGATACATCGACGACATTTTCTTCCTATGGACCCACGGCGAAGAATCACTGAAAAGACTACACGATAACATCAACAAGTTCCATCCCACCATCAAACTCACCATGGACTACTCCTCAGAATCGGTTTCATTCTTGGACACACGAATCTCCATCAAAGACGGACACCTCAGCACTTCACTCTACTGCAAGCCCACGAACAACCTCACGATGCTCCACTTCTCCAGCTTCCACCCTAACCACGTTAAAGAAGCCATCCCCTATGGACAAGCCCTGCGAATACACAGGATCTGCTCAGACGAGGAGGAACACGATGGACACCTACAGACGCTGAAAGATGCCCTCGTAAGAACGGGATATGACGCTCGACTCGTCGATCGACAGTTCCGACGGGCCACAGCGAAAAATTGCATAGACCTCCTCAGAAGACAAACACGGGACACAACCAACAGAGTACCCTTCGTTGTCCAGTACTTCCCCGGAGCAGAGAAACTACACCATGTTCCTCGCAGCCTTCAACATGTCATCGATGATGACGAACACCTCGCTAAGGCCATCCCCACGCCTCCACTACTCGCCTTCAAACAGCCGCCTAACCTCAAACAGACCATCGTTCGCAGCAAATTACCCAGCTTTCAGGAGAACAGCGACCACGACACCACACAACCCTGCCACAGCAACCTCTGCAAGACATGCCAGATCATCAACACAGATACCATCATCACACGTGAGGACACCACCCACCAGGTACATGGTACATACTCATGTGACTCGGCCAACGTCGTCTACCTCATACGTTGCAGGAAAGGATGCCCCGGAGCATGGTACATCGGCGAGACCATGCAGACACTGCGACAACGGATGAACGGACACCGCGCAACAATCGCCAGGCAGGAGTGTTCCCTCCCAGTCATGGAACACTTCAGCAGTCAAGGGCATTCAGCCTCCGATCTTCGGGTAAGCATTCTCCAAGGCGGCCTTCGAGACACACGACAACGCAAAATCGTCGAGCAGAAACTGATAGCCAAGTTCCGCACCCATGAGGACGGACTCAACCGGGATCTTGGGTTCATGTCACGCTACATGTAACCCCACCTGACGTAGGGTCATCCAGACTCGAGTTGTCATTGGCTTGTTCTCTCCACACAGATGCGGCCGGACCTGCTGTGATTTCCAGCAAAAAAAATGTTTTTTTCTGTTTTTTTGTTTTTCATACAGACCCCAGCATCTGCAACATTTGACCCCTTGTGACCCCACCTCATTGTTCTTTGATGTAATGTTTTCCTGACTGACCTGTTTGGACACCATTTACATCTTTGATTGCTGTGATTATCTCTCTGCCGAGGTGTGATAAATGGCAGTTAGAGAGATTACCTGTAAACATCTGACATTATTCTCTGACTATATAAGCTGTGTTTTTATGCATCTCTCCACTTCACCTGACGAAGGAGCAGCGCGCCGAAAGCTTGTGATTTCAAATAAAGCTGTTGGACTATAACCTGGTGTTGTGTGATTTCTTACATATGGACAGGATAGTAATAGAGAAGACGTACTAAAAAGATTAGCATTACTGAAAGTTGGTAAGTCACCTGGTCCAGATGGAATGGATCCTAGGTTGCTGAAAGAAGCAAAGGTCGAAATAGCAGAGGCATTGGTCACAATCTTTCACTTCTCATTGGCTACAGGAGTAGTGCCGGAAGACTGGAGGGTTGCTAATGTTATACCACTATTTAAGGGGAGAGGGCTAAACCAGGAAATTACAGGCCAGTCAGCCTAACATCATTGGTGGGAAAGTTATTGGAAACCATCATCAGGAACAAAATAAACTTTAATTTGGAAAGGCATGGGTTAATCGAGGAGAGCCAGCATGGATTTGTTAAAGGTAAATAGTATCTGACTAACTTGATTGAATTCTTTAAGGTAACAGAAGGTTGATCAAGGTAGTGCAGTTGATGTTGTGTATATGGGCTTGTTGAGAAGATGGGCAGCCCATGGAATTAAGGGGAAATTGGCGGTATGGATACGGAATTGGCTCAGTGACGGGAAGCAGAGGGTGGTGGTGGACGGAAGTTTTTCAGACTGGGAGGTGGTTTGCAGTGGTGTTCCCCAAGGGTCAGTTTTGGGTCCATTACTTTTCAGTTTTTATAAATGACCTAGGCTCGGATGTAGGGAGCAGCATTATAAAGTTTGCAGATGATCTGAAACTTGGCAACGTAGTAGATAGTGATGAGAAGAGTTGTAGTCTTCAGGGTGACTGTCAGGATGGTGAAATGGGCAGAAACCTGGCAGATGGAGTTCACTGTGGAGAAGTGATGCACTTTGGGAGGTCTAATACGGAAAGACAGTTTACTATAAATGGTACAATTTTGAAAAGTGTCAATGAGCACAAATCGTTAAAGGTGGCAGGGCAAGTTGATAAGGTGGTTTAAAAAATAAAGTATATGGGTGAATAGAGGCCTAGAATATAAAAGCAAAGAGATCAGGCTATAACTTTATAAATCACTGGTTAGGCCTCAGCTGGAGTGTTGTGAACAATTCTGGGCACCACACTTCAGGAAAGATGTCAAGGCCTTAGAAAGGGTGCAAAGGAGGTTTACCAGGATGTTACCAGGGATATGGGACTTCAGTTCTGAGCAGTGGTTGGAAAAGTTGGGACTGTTCTCCTTGGAGCAGAGAAGGTTAAGAGGTGACCGAATGGAGATTTTCAAGATGATGAGAGGTTTTGATAGAGTAGAGAGAGAAAAAAATATTCCTTCTGGTGAGTGAGTCAATAACCAGGGGTCAGAGATTCAAAACCATTGGAAAAAGATCTAGGGGGAGATGAGGAGAAGTTTTTCGGGATCTGGAATGCTCTCCCTGAAAAGGTGGTGGAAGCTGATTCCATGAATAATTTTAGAAGTAAGTTGGACAAGTTCTTGAGGATGAGGAACTGACAGGGTTACGGACACAAAGCGGGGATGTGGGACTAAGCACGACTGCTCTTTCAAAGAGCCGGCGCAGGCACGACGGGCCGAATGGCCTCCTTCTGTGCTGTAAAATTCTATGATTCTATGTTATGCTTTTCAGTGCAATAATTAGTGACAATTTTTAAATGCTCACGCCATTATTGATCTTTTTTTTAATCAAAGAAAAGATTGGGGAATGAAATGTTTTGAAGTGTGTTTTAAAACAAAGTGAATTTGCACAGATTTTGCGAAAGCCGTAAGCTGCAAACACTGAAGTTGTGTATTGATGTTAGACGAGCAGTTTGTGGAATGTTTATCGGCTCACCATTTCAAAGTGAGGCAACAGAGACCCATGTCATTAAGTCAGAACAGCCCTTACTAGTTGACTAATGGATTTGCAGGATCTTGCGGAGGCAGCGTTGGTGGTACCTCGCCAGTGCTTTGAGGTGCCTGCTGTACATGGTCCATGTCTCTGAGACATACAGCAGGGCAGGTATCACTGCTGCCCTGTAGACCATGAGCTTAGTGCCGGGTTTGAGGTCCTGGTCTTCAAACACTCTCTTCAAATTGAACTGAAGAAATGGGCAACAGCCTGCAAAATATAGTCTAGATTAAGAGGCTTCTGAGCATAGAGCTGTCAAACAAGACAGATCAAAGACACAATTGAGCATGTAAACACAGAACCACTTGCCAATTCACACCTCATCCAACCCTCCCTTATCCAATGAATGCTTTGAAGAGGAATAATTGGATTAGCCCCAGGATTCGCTCATTGCATCCTGACTAATGTGAAAATCAAAGCACCTGGTCTGCATCTTACAGAACAAAGCTTATATCTGATGCCTTGGCCATTGGAGTTAACAAATATATCTGTAAACTCACAATATTGGATAACTACAAATAAAAGAATCATTGTCCGCCAAAGGACCCCATAATTCCGTTAGTTTTAGTTCAAAGCCTACTGGAGCTTTAACCTACACAGTCTGACAGCATATTCCAAGCTACAGAAACAATAAACTTTCTCCTGGAGATACCACTAACAGCAGCTCGATCTGGGGAGAAAGCCCAGTCCCATGTAGGGAAACTTTCTCTTCTCAAGCCCAGAGCCAGTCAGGATCAGAAAGCTGATCGGGAAAAGTTAAGTGAGCCTTCTAATAGGGAGAGTGTGGTGTACTTTTATAATTTTTCTTGTTCACGATGAGGGTTTTGTAATTCATTGAATCAGGGTGAAATTTGTTTATATCCGTTACTCTCTATGTTCACTTCCTGTCGATAAAATAAAGCAGCTTAATGATCTGTGTCTGCCCAGTCTTACTAAAGTATTTCTTGATACGTCTACAGAAGGATTGGTGGAACTCATGTGAGGGCAGGTACGAAAGACAAGATATCCAGTTCAAATCACAAGAGGATCCTTGTTGCACCCCTGTGTTACGTTATCATATAATTAGCTATTGGACAGTACGGGCACACTCCTGAACATAAGATACTTGGACCACTTACAGGAGTAACCAGCAACCGCTCTACCCAAGAGAAGTTCTAAGGCAGTCCTGAAATTTGAAACAGTGCGTATACCCTTAATTTAACAGATTTCCCAGAATTTTAAGAGTTACTTCCTTGGTGCTGTATCCTGAAGACATCTGACATCTTGTGATTTCCTATTTTAAGAGGCTTTGCCCTGGCTGCACATTTTATGTAATTTAGTTATTTTCTAGAGTTCTTCCCATCCCTTTTTGCTTGGGAGCCTGCATTGATATTATTAGCAATATTTGCCCAGGCTTCACAAAGCCTAGTTGATGTGGTAGAACATTTACATAACCCAAGCTTTTGAGGACTACTCCCACAAGAAAATCAGCCTGAATCTTTGAAGCATGGTTTCCTTACTAGCTTTTTGCCTGACAATTTACAGATATTAAAAACTCACTCCTCCACTCTCTCTCTCTGCCTATATTCTGACAGGACTCATTCCGCAATCTCTCTCCTCACACACATTGATAGGACTAACTCTTTCAATTTCTTTCCTCACTCACTCTCCTTTGTCTCACTCCTCTTCATTTTGAAATATAAAACTTCTGAATTGTGTTTTTCCCCACGTGAAATTATTATCTAAGTCCAAGTATTACACAATTTAAAATGGACTTCAGTTAGTGGTATCTCCAGGAGAAAGTTTATTGTTTCTGTAGCTTGGAATATGCTGTCAGACTGTGTAGGTTAAAGCTCCAGTAGGCTTTGAACTAAAACTAACGGAATTATGGGGTCCTTTGGCGGACAATGATTCTTTTATTTGTAGTTATCCAATATTGTGAGTTTACAGATATATTTGTTAACTCCAATGGCCAAGGCATCAGATATAAGCTTTGTTCTGTAAGATGCAGACCAGGTGCTTTGATTTTCACATTAGTCAGGATGCAATGAGCGAATCCTGGGGCTAATCCAATTATTCCTCTTCAAAGCATTCATTGGATAAGGGAGGGTTGGATGAGGTGTGAATTGGCAAGTGGTTCTGTGTTTACATGCTCAATTGTGTCTTTGATCTGTCTTGTTTGACAGCTCTATGCTCAGAAGCCTCTTAATCTAGACTATATTTTGCAGGCTGTTGCCCATTTCTTCAGTTCAATTTGAAGAGAGTGTTTGAAGACCAGGACCTCAAACCCGGCACTAAGCTCATGGTCTACAGGGCAGCAGTGATACCTGCCCTGCTGTATGCCTCAGAGACATGGACCATGTACAGCAGGCACCTCAAAGCACTGGCGAGGTACCACCAACGCTGCCTCCGCAAGATCCTGCAAATCCATTGGCAGGATAGGCGCACCAATGTCAGTGTTCTTGCTCAGGCCAACATCCCCAACATCAAAGCTTTGACCACGCTCGATCAGCTCCGATGGACGGGTCACATTGTCCGCATGCCCGATCCGAGACTCTCAAAACAAGCGCTCTACTCGGAGCTCCGACACGGCAAGAGAGCCCCAGGTGGGCAGAGGAAACGCTTCAAGGACACCCTCAAAGCCTCCTTGAAAAAGTGTAACATCCCCACCGACACCTGGGAATCCCTGGCCCAAGACCGCACAAAGTGGAGGAGAAGCATCCGGGAAGGCGCCGAACACCTCGAGTTTCTTCGCCGGGAGCAAGCGGAAGCCAAGCGCAGGCAGCGCAAGGAGCGCACGTCAACCCAAGCACCCCACCCACCCGCCCCTTCAACCACCGTCTGCCCCACCTGTGACAGAGACTGTAGGTCCTGCATTGGACTCATCAGTCACCTGAGAACTCATTTTTAATGTGGAAGCAAGTCATCCTCGGTTCCGAGGGACTGCCTAAGAAGAAGGAGAAGTTGCCCATTTCTTCAGTTCAATTTGGATTGTATCATAGCCACTGTTGGGTTCCGTGAGGTAAGCAGGAACATTGCTGTTCCAACGTACAAACTTCATTTTAGGAAGTCTTGCAGTTCATTGAACTGCATCGGAAACATGTTCTGGAGATATGTTTTTAATTCTTATGCCCAACAACAACAACAACTTGTATTTATACAGCGCCTTTAACATAGTAAAACGTTCCAAGGCGTTTCACAGGTGTATTTTAAGACAAAAAATTTGGACTGGTGCAAACCTTTGCTGTTTTTCTAAATATTAGTGCTGCTCGCTTCTTACTGTTTTCTTTTACTTCTTGTAATCCTAATGCTTATTACAAATTCAATTTATTAACTTTAGTCTGAAGTATGGTGCTTTTCCACCCATCAGAGAGAGCATTGACTTCAATGGAAAGAAAAATCAGGCGTGGTGTATAATGGGCGGCTAATTCATTATTGTTCATTTTACACCATTGCCCAAAGTTAAAATTACCCCCCTGGGGTGGATGGTGGGCAGCACGTGGAACCATCAGTGTGAATTATGTCAATAATTTTCAGCTCATAGGGGGGACACAGGTCAGTTTATGGAAACAGCAATTTGCTGTGAACACTTTGGGGAAAAAATTGTAATATCTCCCAGTCTCTCCCCACATACGCTGACAGGACTCCCTCCTTCCAGTTTCTCTCCTCACACATTCTAACAGAGTTAAAATTCTCATCCTCATGATTAAATCCTTTCACAGCCTCGCCCTCCCCATTTCTGTGACCTCCTCCAGCCCTACAACCCTCCGAGAACTCTGAATTCTTCCCACTCCCTTCGCCCCACCATTGGTGGCTGTTCCTTCAGCCGTCTAGGCCCTATGCTCTGGTCCTATTCTCTGGAATTTCTTCCCATAACCTCTCCACCGCTTTTATGGCCCTCCTTAAAACCCACCTCTTTGACCAAGCTTTTAATGGCCCCATCTAATATCTCCTTCTTCAGCTCAGCATCCATTTTGGCTGATTACACTTCCACAAAGCACTTTAGAACATTTTTCTACATTAAAGGTGCTATATAAATGCTAGTTGTTGTTGTTGACCCACTCCCTCTCCCTCCTCACATATTCTGACTGGACTCAATCCCCCAGGTTATCTGATCATTTAGATACAAGGGTGGCATAGTAGAAGGAGGGGGGCAAAGGATCAAAAGAACGTGCTTATTTAGCTTTACCTACTGCACAGATGAAATCTTCCTCAAATATGACTAGAAGACATGACAAAGGAAGCATTAACAAGAGCTAGGAATGCCATATTGCTGGAAACTTGGAGAAACTGAGGTGTTTTTAAAGAAAAGTGGTATGCAACAAGAATAAAATATTGCATCTGAAAGCTTTTGCAAGTAATGGAAGTATGGAGGAATTGGGCAAACTAAGATTTGTTTGAACATTGATTCCTATAACGGCTTTAAAATGCTCACTTAGGATTCTACTAGGAGAACAGGATGTATGTAACCTCACTGATCATTAAATAATTGACAGTTTGTGACAATCCTACTTTAGGAAGGAAAACAGGATCAATTTAGGTGGAGCGTAGTGATATAAGGAGTGAAAAAAA
Organism: Somniosus microcephalus; assembly: GCF_052327205.1. Lineage (NCBI taxonomy): Eukaryota > Metazoa > Chordata > Chondrichthyes > Squaliformes > Somniosidae > Somniosus > Somniosus microcephalus. The sequence continues at coordinate 4,484,899 of NC_141019.1, forward strand.
AATCATCATAGGTACCTATTGTAGACGACCAGGACAGAGATTGACATATTGCTCTATGTGGACAAATAAAGAAGGCAGCTGGAAAATGGAGACCTTTGTTCATGGCTGACTCAATTATCTGGAAATGAAGTGGGCGGAACAGGGGTCACCCCTGAGGGAAGGAATTACAATTATTGAGATGGTCTTGCTCTGCTTTTCGACACCACAAGTAAACCAGTGCACCGGGGCAAATGCTGTATTGGATTTAGTTGAGAATTTGAAATGGTCAAAACTCTTAGGTTGATACCTGGGGACAAACGACATGCAGGTACATCGTTTTCCCCATGGCCACTAAAGAGTGACAGGAGAGATCAAATGGCAGGATTCCCATAAGTACCCAGTGTCATTGATGGCACGCATAGAATCACAGAAAGTTACAGCATGGAAGGAGGCCATTTCGGCCCATCGTGTCCGCGCCGGCCAACAAAGAGCTATCCAGCCTAATCCCACTTCCCAGCTCTTGGTCCGTAGCCCTGCAGGTTACAGCATCCCAAGTGCACATCCAAGTACTTTTTAAATGTGGTTAGGGTTCCTGCCTCTACCACCCTTTCAGGCAGTGAGTTCCAGACCCCCACAACCCTCTGGGTGAAGGAATTTCCCCTCAAATCCCCTCTAAACCTTCCACCAATTACTTTAAATCTGTGCGCCCTGGTTTTTGACCCCTCTGCTAAAGGAAATAGGTCCTTTCTATCCACTTTATCTAGGCCCCTCATAATTTTATATACCTCAATAAGGTCTCCCCTCAGCCTCCTCTGTTCCAAGGAAAACAGACCCAGCCTATCCAGTCTTTCCTCATAGCTAAGATTCTCTGCTCCCGGCAACATCCTTGTAAATCTCCTCAAATCAAATCAAATCAAATCAACTTTTATTGTCATTGTTAGTGCACAAGTGCAGTACAACGAAATGTAGGCTTGCGGCTCCCGAGAGTGTACATTTAGATTAAGACATTTAAACATTCAACATACATTTGGCTTGTAGTATATTAACATAAACATAACCATAATAAAGTGCATTGGCAGATGTGCAGGCTTTAGAGTTTATTTGTGGAGTTCAGTAGGATGACAGCCCTGGGAAAGAAGCTGTTCCTAAATCTGGTCGTACGGGTGCGAATGCATCTGTAGCGTCTCCCAGATGGCAGGAGGGCGAACAGACTGTGACTGGGGTGGGTAGGGTCTTTGATGATGGACCGTGACCTCCGTAGACAGCGTTTCTGGTATATGTGCTCTATGGTCGGTAGCCGGGTGCTGGTGATGCGTTGGGCAGTTTTGACTACCCGCTGCAGGGCTTTCCGGTCATAGTAGCTACAGCTGCCATACCATACTGTGATACAGTTTGTCAGGATGCTCTCTATTGTGCAGCGGTAAAAGTTAGAGAGGATCAGGGGTGACAGGTTACATCCCTTCAGCCTCCTTAGGAAATATAGGCGCTGCTGGGCCTTCTTCACCAGAGAGGAGGTATTGAGGGACCAGGAGTGGTCTTCCGTGATGTGGACTCCGAGGAACTTAAAGCTGTCCACCCTTTCCACCACAGCCCCATTGATGTGGATGGGGGTGTGACTTCCGCCTTTAGACTTCCTGAAGTCCACAATGATTTCTTTGGTTTCCTCTGTACCCTCTCTAGTGCAATCACATCTTTCCTGTAATGTGGTGACCAGAACTGCACGCAGTACTCTAGCTGAGGCCTAACTAGTGTTTTATAGACCTATGTGCTCCATCAGTGTTCAGCTTGTGTGACCATCAGCACAAAATAGTACCGGTCAATGCCCGATTCCCTGACAGCAAGCATGATGCATTCATTTTGTGTCAGTCCACAATGCCACCATTATTTGCTGCAACCCAGCAAGTCAAAGGTTGGATCCTGGGAACCAAGGAAAGCTGCTGCTGCCTTGGCTCATGATCATTCTGTGATATCCCCACACACCAGCGGAGCACATCAATGCGTGCCTCCATCAATCCATCATCTCGAGATATGCTGAAGCACGAATCTGATGCCGTGACGGGTCAGGAGATGTTCTTCAATATAACCAAGTCTTGTGGATAATTGTATTGTGCTACCTTCTCCACAACCTCGCAATTCAAAGAGGCGTCCAAATAGACGAACTATAGTCAGAGCCCACAGAAAAGCAACTTGAAGATACCGCTGAGCACCCTGAGGAACTAGAGGAGGCAGCAATGCAACCCCTTCTTCATACTTTAATACACAACACTTTCCCCTAATACCCCCATGAACCCCTTCACATTACCAGTCAGCCTGAAGTGTCAGCTGTGCCTCAGTAGTAGCACTCTCATCTCTGAGTCAGAAGGTTCAAGTCCCACTCCACAGACTTGAGCACATAATCCAGGCTAACACTCCAGAGCAGTACTGAGGGAGTGCTGCACAGTTGGAGGTGCCATCTTTCAGATGAGACATGAAACCAACAGTCTGCTCTCTCAGGTGGACAAAAATAATACCAGGTGTCCTGGCCAATATTTATCCCTCAACCAACATCACTAAAACAGATTATCTGATCATTTATCTCATTGTTTTTGTGGGATCTTGCTGTGTGCAAATTGGCTGCCACATTTTCCCACAGTGGCTACACTTCAAAAATACTTAATTGGCTGTGAAGCACTTTGGAACATCCTGAGTACGTGAAAGGTGCTATACAAATGCAAGTTCTAAACCTAACCCTAACTCATTTGCATTGTCACCCTGCTTATCCACCTTGTCTTTGCACATATTTTTCCCCATTCACACAATGAAACTGTGGCCACACTCTGCACCCTCTGTGCTGAATCTGTCTCCTAATGTTTACAATCTACATAAAGATCCGACAAGGTGGATTAAAAAGCGTTTTCTAAGGTTATAAAATTGTGCGGGATACTTAAATGCTAGGTAAGGAATTGTAGAGCAAGTCAGCCACTGGGCTAATGACTGAGAAATGGTGTTTAACACTGATAAATACAAAGTGGTGCAGCCAGGTGGGAATAACATTAACCTTGATTAAAAGATGAATGGTCACAGCATGGAGGGAGGAAGCAAGAGATGGATGAGGGTTCTGTTGGTCACTGATCTTTAATAACGTTTGTCGTGTGAGATGGTGATAAATAAACCAGAGTGTTAGAGGTTGTTGTCCAAGGTTATAGTATTAATTCTGCCAAATACAATAGTGAGACCACATGTAGAAAGTTGCATTCAGTATTAGTCACTGCAGGTTGGGCCATCTTATCTCCAACTGTTGAGGCTATCTGGACACTAAATGATATGCAGTTACTGTCCAACCATTTTTTTTTTACATAGAATAGAATTACATAGAATTTACAGTACAGAAACAGGCCATTCGGCCCAACAGGTCTATGCCGGTGTTTATGCTCTACATGAGCCTCCTCCTACCCTACTTCATCTCACCCCATCAATACTATTTTTATTAATGATCTGGATGCAGGTGTTGGGGGCACAATCTACGAAGATCTTTGCGAGTGTTACAAACATAGAAAAATAGGAGCAGGAGTGGGCCATTCGGCCCCTCGAGCCTGTTCCGCAATTTAATGAGATCATGGCTGATCATCCAAATTCAGTACCATGTCCCTGCTTTCTCCCCATATCCCTTGATCCCTTTAGCCTCAAGAAATATATCTAACTCCTTCTTGAATATATTTAATGAATTGGCCTCAACTGCCTTCTGTGGTAGAGAATTCCACAGGTTCACTTCTCTCTGGGTGAAGAAATTCCTCCTCATCTCTGTCCTAAATGGCTTACCCCTTATCCTTAGACTGTGACCCCTGGTTCTGGACACCCCGCCATCGGGAACATCCTTCCTGCATCTAGTCTGTCTAGTCCTGTTAGAATTTTATAAGTTTCAATGAGATCCCCTCTCATCCTTCTAAACTCTAGCGAATATAAGCCTAATCGACCCACTCTCTCTTCATACGTCATTCCTGCCATCCCAGGTATCAGTCTGGTGAATCTTCGCTGCACTCCCTACATGGCAAGAACATCCTTCCTCAGATAAGGCGACCAAAACTGCACACAATACTCAAGGTGTGGTCTCACCAAGGCCCTGTACAACTGAAGCAAGACATCCTTGCTCCTGTACTCGAATCCTCTCGCTATGAAGGCCAACATACCATTTGCATTCTTAAATGCCTGCTGCACCTGCATGCTTACCTTCAGCAACTGGTGCACAAGGACACCCAGGTCTCGTTGCACTTCCCCTTTTCCCAATCTATTGCCGTTCAGATAATAATCTGTCTTCCTGTTTTAGCCACCAAAGTGGAAAACCTCGCATTTATCTACATTATACTGCATCTGCCATGCATCTGCCCAATCACCCAACCTGTCCAAATCATACTGGAGTTTCTCTGCATCCTCCTCACAGCACATACGCCCACCCAGCTTTGTGTCATCTGCAAACTTGGAGATATTACATCTAGTTCCCTCGTCTAGATCATTAATATATATTGTGAATAGCTGGGGTCCTAGCACCGATCCCTGCGGTACCCCACGAGTCACTGCCTGCCACTCGGAAAAAGACCCGTTTATTCCAACTCTTTGCTTCCTGTCTGCCAACCAGTTCTCTATCCAAGTCAATACCTTACCCCCAATCCCATGTGCTTTAACTTTGCACGCCAATCTCTTATGCGGGACCTTATCGAAAGCCTTCTGAAAGTCCAAATACACCACATCCACTGGTTCTCCCTTATCTATTCTACCAGTTACATCCTCAAAAAATTCCAGTAGATTAGTCAAGCATGATTTACCTTTTGTAAATCCATATTGACTTTGCCCGATCCTATCACTGTTTTCCAAGTGCTCTGCTATTACATCTTTTATAATGGACTCTAGCATTTTCCCCACTACCGATGTCAGGCTTACCGGTCTATAATTCCCCATTTTCTCTCTACCACATTTTTTAAATAGTGGGGTTACATTAGCTACCCTCCAATCCATGGGAACTATTCCAGAGTCTATCGAATTTTGGAAGATGACCAGCAATGCATCTACTATTTCTAGGGCCACTTCCTTAAGTACCCTAGGATGTAGATTATCAGGCCCTGGGGATTTATCGGCCTTTAATGCCATCAATTTCCCTAACACCATTTCCCTACAAATACTGATTTCATTCAATTCCTCCCTCTCATTAGACCCTATGTTCCCCATCCTTACCATTCCAGGAAGGTTATTTGTGTCCTCCTTTGTGAAGACAGATCCACAGTATGTATTTAATTGGTCAGCCATTTCTTTGTTCCCCATTATAAATTCCCCTGATTCTGACTGCAAGGGACCTACGCTTGACTTCACCAATCTTTTTCTCTTTACATATCTATAGAAGCTTTTACAGTCAGTTTTTATGCGCCCTGAAAGTTTACTCTCATATTCTATTTTCCCCCTCTTAATGAATCCCTTTGTCCTCCTTTGCTGAGTCCTAACCTGCTCCCAATCCTCAGGTTTGCTGCTTTTTCTGGCCAATTTATATGTCCTCTCCTTGGATCTTATGCTAGCCCTAATTTCCCTTGTTAGCCATGGTTGAGTCACATTTTTTGTTTTATTTTTATGCCAAACAGAGATGAACAAATTCTGTAGTTCATCCATGTGATCTTTAAATGTTTGCTATTGCCTATCCTTTTGCCAACCCTTTAAGTAATGTTCCCCAATCCATCCTAGCCAACTCGCGCCTCATACCATCATAGTTTCCTTTATTTAAATTCAGGACCCTAGTCTCTGAGTCAACTACTTCACTCTCCATCTTAATGAAGAATTCCTACATATTATGATCGCTCCTCCCCAAGGGGCCTCGCACAACAACATTGCTAATTAATCCTTTCTCATTACATAATACCCAGTGTAAGATGGCCTGAACTCTAGTTGGTTCCTTGACATATTGGTCCAGGAAACCATCCCATATACACTCTAGGAATTCCTCCTCCACAGTATTGTTACTAATTTGGTTAGCCCAATCTATATGTAGATTAAAGTCACCCATGATAACTGCTGTGCCCTTATTGCACGTGTCTCTAATTTCCCATTTAATGCCATCTCCAACCTCAGCATTACTATTTGGGGGTCTGTATACAACTCCCACTAACGTTTTCTGCCTCTTGGTATTTCTGAGCTCTACCCATACAGATTCCACATCATCAGAGCTAATATCCTTCCTTACTATTGTGTTAATCTCCTCTTTAACCAGCAATGCTACCCCACCTCCTTTTCCTTTTTTCCTGTCTTTCCTGAATATTGAATACCCCTGGATGTTGAATTCCCAGCCTTGGTCACCCTGGAGCCATGTCTCCGTAATTCCAATTACATCATATCCGTTTACATCTATTTGCGCAGCTAATTCATTCACCTTATTATGAATGCTCCTCGCATTAAGACACAAAGCCTTCAGGCTTGTTTTTTTAACACTCTTAGTCCTTTTAGAATTATTATTTACTGTAGCCCTGTTTGATTTACACCCTTGATTTCTCTGCCTTCCACTTTTCTCCTTCCTGTCTTTTGCTTCTATCCTTGCTTCCCTTTCCTCTGTCTCCCTGCACAGGTTCCCAACCCCCTGCCATTTTAGTTTAAACCCTCCCCAACAGCACTCGCAAATGCTCCCCCTACGACATCGGTCCCAGTCCTGCCCAGGTGCAAAATGTCCAGTTTGTACTGGTCCCACCTCCCCCAGAACCGGTTCCAATGTCCCAGGAATTTGAATCCCTCCCCCTTGCACCATTCCGCTAGCCACGTATTCATCTGAAATATCCTTCTATTTCTACTCTGACTAGCACGTGGCACTGGTAGCAATCCTGAGATTACTACCTTTGAGGTCCTATTTTTTAATTTACCTCCTAACTCCCTATATTCAGCTTTTAGGACCTCATCCCATTTTTTACCTATATCGTTGGTACCTATATGCACCACGACAACTGGTTGTTCACCCTCCCCCTCCAAAATGCCCTGCAGCCACCCCGAGACATCCTTGACCCTTGCACTAGGGAGGCAACATACCATCCTGGAGTCTCGTTTGCGGCCGCAGAAACACCTATCTATTCCCCTTACAATAGAATCCCCTATCACTATAGCTCTCCCCCTCTTTTTCCTCCCGTCCTGTGCAGCAGAACCACCCATGGTGCCAGGAGGTTGGCCGCTGCTGCCTTCCCCCGATAAGCCATCTCCCTCAACAATATCCAAAGTGGTATATCTGTTTGCGAGAGGGATGGTCACAGGGGATTCCTGCACTGCCTGCCTGTGCCTACTACTCTACCTGGTGGTCACCCATTCCCTTCCTGCCTGTGCAGCCTTCACCTGCGGTGTGACCAACTCCCTAAACGTGCTATCCACTATGTCCTCTGCATCGCGAATGCTCCAGTATGTATCCATTTGCAGCTCCAGCGCCGCAATGCGGTCTGTTAGTAGCTGCAGCAGGATAAACTACCCGCACACACGGTCGTCAGGGACACAGGAAGTGTCCCTGATTTCCCACATAGCGCAAGAGGAGCATGCCACGGGGCCGAGCTGTCCTGCCATGACTTACCCTTTAATTAATTTAAATTAAATTAAATCAAATCAATACCACTAATTACACTACAATTAAATGATATACTCAAGGGCCCTTGGTTACTAGCACTCCCCGATACACAACAGAGACCTTAGAAATTATAACCACAAAAATTAAGACCTTCTAAATTTAATAAACTATTAATCTTAACTGTCAACCTATAGAGTAGTATAAATACTCACCTGGCCGTACTCACACAAGCAGCTGCTTCCTCTTGCCCACATCACTTTTTGAATCGTGACGTGGCTCCGGAACGCTGCCGCCGGTCTGTGAGATTGGTAAGCCTCTGTAAAAAAGCCTGCAAAAGTGAGTTTAAGTACTCACTGTACCGCCGCTCTCTGCTCCTTCCGACACTGGCCACTGTAAAAAAAAAAAAAATGATCATGGCTGATCCTCTATCTCAATATCATAAGTTAGGACTGTAGACGATGCTCGACTGCTTCAGGTGGATCTTAATGTGTTGGGAGATTGGGCTCATGACTGACAAATGATGTTTAACTTGGATAAATGCAGTGTTATGCATGTGGGCAGGGTTGATGCTCAACATTCATACTTTCTTTTAATCCTTTTTTCTTGTTGATTGGTGGGAGGGAGCTATTGAATGTCATGGTTCTTGGGGCCGAAGGTGGAGCTGTCCCATCGAGAAAATACTGACTGCTCCACAAAGAAAGGTGCCCAGACTTTTCAAACTCATGAGTGAGCCAGGAGGCACCCAGTGAAGTAGGGATTTCCTGGCTTTGGACTCCGTAGCTGTATCTGCCTAAGTAACCTAAGTTGCACACAATTCCTACTTCTAAGTAGTAAATAATATACTATACTGTAAAATATATTTTTTTAAACTGACTAGAAGTTGTGGGACTACTAGGTTCTAGAATGTTCCAGCACAGAAACAGGCCACTTGGCCCTTTTAGTCTGCAATGATATTTTTGTCCACATGAGCCACCTAGTTCAATCCCACATTCCTGCTAGATCCCCCATATCCTTTAATAGCCCTCTTTTTAGCAACTACCTAATTCCCTTTTAAAAGAATTTTTCGACTCTGCTTCAATGATGATTTCCGACAGAGAATTCCACATCCTAATTGTTTAAAGCGTTTTTTTTTCCAACTTCCCCTTTAATTTTATTTTGTTAATGGCCCAGAAATTCGGGTCTCCACAGGCGAGTACGCATGGGGTACTAACCCGTAGGCCCAATGGAAGTGCCGGCTTTGTGCATGCACTGCGCATGCGCGGGAAACCGGCACTTCCGTTCCCCTGAAAGAAGGGGTTCAGAGGTCAAACGCGTGCGCGGGAGAGGCAGCGCATGCGCATGGAACTTTGTTTTTTTTGCAGGTTTTCCCGGGAGGGCAAGTCTCCAGAAGCTAGACATGTAAAAAGCAGGCGCAAGTCCTGCTTTTTACAAGGTACAGTAAGTGGTGAATTAATTAAAATTAAAACATTTTTTCCACAGGTTTATTATTTTTAAATACTTTAAAGAAAGGTAAGATTATTTTTAGCCCCATTAGAAAATAAAATTATTGTTTTCAAAAATTTATTTAAAATAGTTATTTCATGTAATTTATAGTTTATTTTAAAAATATGATTTTAAAAAATTTATTTGAAGTTTTAGTGATGTTTTGGGGCTTATAGTATTTATAGGTTTGACAGCTCTTCCTATCAAGCTTATGAATGAAGCATTCCCTGCTACCATTGGCTCTCCATGGCCCACGTGATCCCAGGGGATGCATCGAACTAACTGCGCCCCTGGGATACTCAAGTACTGCGCGCCGGCAGTTGGAGCAGGCCCAGGATCGGAATTCCACGGGGGCCCACAGCTCAACGGCCGGCGCGGTAGGTAAGTGCAGGTCGGGGGCTTGCACCCGCGGGAAGCCCCCGACCCGAATTTCTGGGCCATTATCTTAAATTTGTGCCAGCGTGTTACTGTCTCACTGGCCAGTGGAAACAATCTCTCACTATTTACTTATTTTAACTCTTCCTAATCTAGAAGACCTTTATCAGGTCACCCCCTTAACCATCTCAGATCTAATGAAAAAAGCCCCAACTTTCTACGTCTCTCTTCATAGCTGAACCCCTCAACTCATCTACATATCCATTTCCATCACAAGTCACAGGTGAATCCACAGAAAAAGATATCATAATCTTGTTTGAGGAACAGGATGAAGACATGGAGAAAAAGGAGGGAGACACTGGAATGACAACCAATGTCCTTGGTTCATAACAGAACTTTTTTTTTTAATTCATTGATGGGATGTGGGCATCGCTGGCTGGCTAGGCCTGCATTTAGTGCCCATCCCTAATTGCCCTTGAGAAGATGGTGGTGAGCCGCCTTCTTGAACCGCTGCAGTCCATATGGTGTAGGTACACCCACAATGCTGTTAGGAAGGGAGTTCCAGGATTTTGGCCCAGCGATAGTGAAGGAACGGCGATACAGGTCCAAGTCAGGATGGTGTGTGGCTTGGAGGGGAACTTGTAGGTGGTGGTGTTCCCATGCGCCTGCTGCCCTTGTTGTTGTGTCCGTGTATAATAAGACACAGACTGCAGGAGAAACGGTACAACAGGTGTTTACTCAACGTGGCTCACAGTGGAACTGATCTGTACAGATTACTACTCAGTGCTATATACAGGTGTGGTCACTGCCGGTACTACAGTATGCATGAGCTGTAAAAAGTAGTTCCCCCCTTAAAGGTATATACATTACACTTGTCCTTCTAGATAGAAGAGGTCGCGGGTTTGGGAGGTGCTGCCGAAGAAGCCTTGGCGAGTCGCTGCAGTGCATCTTGTAGATGGTACACACTGCAGCCACGGTGCGCCGGTGGTGGAGGGAGTGAATGTTTAAGGTGGTGGATGGGGTGCCAATCAAACGGGCTGCTTTGTCCTGAATGGTGTCGAGCTTCTTGAGTGTTGTTGGAGCTGCACTCATCCAGGCAAGTGGAGGGTATTCCATCACACTCCTGACTTGTGCCTTGTAGATGGTGGAAAGGCTTTGGGGAGTCAGGAGGTGAGACACTCGCCGCAGAATTCCCAGCCTCTGGCCTGACTACAGAGCAGAGCTGGAGCACAACCTGAAGGCACGTCAATCATTACACGGGAAAACAGGAAATGACACCTTAAATACGGGGGTCAGGAGTTGCTCTTTAATGTAACCCCCACCCTGTACCTTGAGACAGCAAGAAACAGGCTGTCACCGAAGGGCTCAAGCATTTTCTGATGCTGTACAGAGTGGGTTATACCCACTGCATGGTGACATTGCGTGCTTGCATCACAATCTGATCAGCAACAGTTCAGGCTCAGCAATCTGATTACACTAGTTCCGTACCTGCCCCTGCCACTCTCCTCAACAATGTCACCAATTTCAGCACACTTACAGGAACACACAGATTTACACTGGGACTGGCCTGATGGACAGCACCGGTCTTTTCCAGTCCTGTATTTTGTTATGCTCCTATGTACTCCATACTTAAGAAGATGGAGAAGAGTTGCGGAGGGGCACCTTACCTCTACTTGGCACCTCCCTACCTGGCTGAGGGAAACGCAGATGGATAGTTGTCACCGTGCCTCTGCCCTAGTTACCAGCTAAAAAGCAGAGCCTCAAGAGCAACAATGGCCCACCGGAAATGCATGGCATGTCAAGGCATATACAGGGAGAAAATGACAAGTGCTGATCCCTTCTATCTGGTAACCACATTTATGTCACCCTGCTTCTGTCAAATTTCCCGATTGGCTTTAAAATTCCTTTGTCGTTCTCTAAGGAACATTTCCTTATCATGACCATTCCCCGTCGCAAACATTTGCCACAGAGAGTCTCTGATAGCTAGCACGGCGTAACTCTCAATTCCTTTTGCACCTGGATAGTGTACAAGACATAGCTTGTTTCATCACAGATGCCAATTTGTTTGATGTCCTTCCTATGTCTGTCTTAAGAGGTTCATGACCCGAGATGTCAATCAGCTCGTTGTAAATTTGAGTCTCTATTGGTAACAGGTGATTGCTGAACAGAATCTAATCTGTGTCCTGACTGGGGAAACCAGAAAAAACTGTCCGTTCTCCCGAAGAGGCTCTCATCTATTTTATGAAGTAATTTATCCAACATATCATCATCATGAAGACTGGTTCTCCAAGGAATATCTGAATTTCTGAAGCTCCAAACTTCGAAGCGATATTGCTTACCAATTCTGGATTTACTCTTTCAGGACCAAGGGAACTGACTAGCACTCTTTACATTTATTTTAAATTACAAGATTTTCAGCATATCCATCAGATGCTTTTGATAGGAAATAATTGCCATACTTTCAATATTTTATAGAATTAAATGTGCCAATGTAGGGCAGCAAGGACAGGAGTGATGGGTGAACAGAACGTGGTGTGAGATACGATACGGGGCAGAATAGAGGGAGCTTAACTCTGTATCTCACTCGTGCTGTGCCAGCCCTGGGAGTGTTTGATGGGACAGTGTAGAGGGAGCTTTACTCTGTATCTAACCCGTGCTGTACCTGCCCTGGGAGTGTTTGATGGGACAGTGGAGAGGGAGCTTTACTCTGTATCTAACCCGTCCTGTACCTGGCCTGGGAGTGTTTGATGGGACAGTGTAGAGGGAGCTTTACTCTGTATCTAACCCGTGCTGCACCTGGCCTGGGAGTGTTTGATGGGACAGTGTAGAGGGAGCTTTACTCTGTATCTAACCCGTGCTGTACCTGCCCTGGGAGTGTTTGATGGGACAGTGTAGAGGGAGCTTTACTCTGTATCTAACCCGTGCTGTACCTGCCCTGGGAGTGTTTGATGGGACAGTGTAGAGTGAGCTTTACTCTGTATCTAACCCGTGCTGTACCTGCCCTGGGAGAGTTTGATGGGACAGTGTAGAGGGAGCTTTACTCTGTATCTAACCCGTGCTGTACCTGCCCTGGGAGTGTTTGATGGGACAGTGTAGAGGGAGATTTACTCTGTATCTAACCCATGCTGTACCTGCCCTGGGAGTGTTTGATGGGACAGTGTAGAGGGAGCTTTACTCTGTATCTAACCTGTGCTGTACCTGCCCTGGGAGTGTTTGATGGGACAGTGTAGAGGGAGCTTTACTCTGTACCTAACCCGTGCTGTACCTGCCCTGGGAGTGTTTGATGGGACAGTGTAGAGGGAGCTTTACTCTGTATCTAACCCGTGCTGTACCTGCCCTGGGAGTGTTTGATGGGACAGTGTAGAGGGAGCTTTACTCTGTATCTCACTCGTGCTGTGCCAGCCCTGGGAGTGTTTGATGGGACAGTGTAGAGTGAGATTTACTCTGTATCTAACCCGTGCTGTACCTGCCCTGGGAGTGTTTGATGGGACAGTGTAGAGGGAGCTTTACTCTGTATCTAACCCGTGCTGTACCTGCCCTGGGAGTGTTTGATGGGACAATGCAGAGGAAGCTTTACTCTGTATCTAACCCGTGCTGTACCTGCCCTGGGAGTGTTTGATGGGACAGTGTAGAGGGAGCTTTACTCTGTATCTAACCCGTGCTGTACCTGTCCTGGGAGTGTTTGATGGGACAATGCAGAGGAAGCTTTACTCTGTATCTAACCCGTGCTGTACCTGCCCTGTGAGTGTTGGATGGGACAGTGTAGAGGGAGCTGTACTCTGTATGTAACCCGTGCTGTGCCTGCCCTGGGAGTGTGTGATGGGGCAGTGTAGAGGGAGCTTTACTCTGTATCTAACCCGTACTATACCTGCCCTGGGAGTGTTTGATGGGACAGTGTAGAGGGAGCTTTACTCTGTATCTAACCCGTACTAAACCTGCCCTGGGAGTGTTTGATGGGACAGTGTAGAGGGAGCTTTACTCTGTATCTAACCCGTGCTGTACCTGCCCTGGGAGTGTTTGATGGGACAGTGTAGAGGGAGCTTTACTCTGTATCTAACCCGTACTATAGCTGCCCTGGGAGTGTTTGATGGGACAGTGTAGAGGGAGCTTTACTCTGTATCTAACCCGTACTATAGCTGCCCTGGGAGTGATTGATGGGACAGTGTAGAGGGAGCTTTACTCTGTATCTAACCCGTGCTGTACCTGCCCTGGGAGTGTGTGATGGGGACAGTGTAGAGGGAGCTTTACTCTGTATCTAACCTGTGCTGTACCTGCCCTGGGAGTGTTTGATGGGGCAGTGTAGAGGGAGCTTTACTCTGTATCTAACCTGTGCTGTACCTGCCCTGGGAGTGTGTGGTGGGGACAGTGTAGAGGGAGCTTTACTCTGTATCTAACCTGTGCTGTACCTGCCCTGGGAGTGTTTGATGGGGCAGTGTAGAGGGAGCTTTACTCTGTATCTAACCTGTGCTGTACCTGCCCTGGGAGTGTGTGGTGGGGACAGTGTAGAGGCAGCTTTACTCTGTATCTAACCTGTGCTGTACCTGCCCTGGGAGTGTTTGATGGGACAGTGTAGAGGGAGCTTTACTCTGTATCTAACCCCGTGCTGTACCTGCCCTGGGAGTGTTTGATGGGACAGTGTAGAGGGAGCTTTACTCTGTATCTAACCCTGTGCTGTACCTGCCCTGGGAGTGTGTGATGGGGACAGTGTAGAGGGAGCTTAACTCTGTATCTAACCTGTGCTGTACCTGCCCTGGGAGTGTTTGATGGGGCAGTGTAGAGGGAGCTTTACTCTGTATCTCACTCCGTGCTGAACCTGCCCTGGGAGTGTTTGATGGGGACAGTGTAGAGGGAGCTTTACTCTGTATCTAACCTGTGCTGTACCTGCCCTGGGAGTGTTTGATGGAGCAGTGTAGAGTGAGCTTTGCTCTGTATCTAACCCTTGCTGTACCTGCCCTGGGAGTGTTTGATGGGACAGTGTAGAGGGAGCTTTACTCTGTATCTAACCCCGTGCTGTACCTGCCCTGGGAGTGTTTGATGGGACAGTGTAGAGGGAGCTTCACTCTGTATCTAACCCCGTGCTGTACCTGCCCTGGGAGTGTTTGATGGGACAGTGTAGAGGGAGCTTTACTCTGTATCTAACCCGTGCTGTACCTGCCCTGGGAGTGTTTGATGGGACAGTGTAGAGGGTACTTTACTCTGTATCTAACCCGTGCTGTGCCTGTCCTGGGAGTGTTTGATGGGACAGTGTAGAGGGAGCTTTACTCTGTATCTAACCCGTGCTGTACCTGCCCTGGGAGTGTTTGATGGGACAGTGTAGAGGGAGCTTTACTCTGTATCTAACCCGTACTGTACCTGCCCTGGGAGTGTTTGATGGGACAGTGTAGAGGGAGCTTTACTCTGTATCTAACCCGTGCTGTACCTGCCCTGGGAGTGTTTGATGGGACAGTGTCGAGGGAGCTTTACTCTGTATCTAACCCGTGCTGTACCTGCCCTGGGAGTGTTTGATGGGACAGTGTAGAGGGAGCTTTACTCTGTATCTAACCCATGCTGTACCTGCCCTGGGAGTGTTTGATGGGGCAGTGTAGAGGGAGCTTTACTCTGTATCTAACCCGTGCTGTACCTGCCCTGGGAGTGTTTGATGGGACAGTGTAGAGGGAGCTTTACTCTGTATCTAACCCGTGCTGTAACTGCCCTGGGAGTGTTTGATGGGACAGTGTACAGGGAGCTTTACTCTGTTTCTAACCTGTAAAGTCTGTGGGTTGTTTAGTTAATTAATGCACAGACTCCAAGAGTAACTTAAAACAGGACTTTACTATTCGAAGTTCAGGGCGAATCTGCCCAATAATTCCTGACACAACACTTATATACTGGTGTGGTCACCGTCGGTATTACAGTATACAGAAGCCAAACAAAGTAGTGCCACACCTAAAATAGTTCTCTTAAAGGTGAACGGTTACATACAATAGTTCTCTTAAAGGTAGACGGGTACATACACTACATAACCCGTGCTGTACCTGCCCTGGGGGTGTTTGATACGACAGTGTAGAGGGAGCTTTACTCTGTATCTAACCCGTGCTGTACCAGCCCTGGGAGTGTTTGATGGGACAGTGTAGAGGAAGCTTTACTCTGTATCTAACCCGTGCTGTACCTGCCCCGGGAGTGTTTGATGGGACAGTGTAGAGGGAGCTTTACTCTGTATCTAACCCCGTGCTGTACCTGCCCTGGGCGTGTTTGATGGGACAGTGTAGAGGGAGCTTTACTCTGTATCTAACCTGTGCTGTACCTGCCCTGGGAGTGTTTGATGGGACAGTGTAGAGGGAGATTTACTCTGTATCTAACCCGTGCTGTATCTGCCCTGGGAGTGTTTGATGGGACAGTGTAGAGGGAGATTTACTCTGTATCTAACCCGTGCTGTATCTGACCTGGGAGTGTTTGATGGGACAGTGTAGAGGGAGATTTACTCTGTATCTAACCCGTGCTGTATCTGCCCTGGGAGTGTTTGATGGGACAGTATAGAGGGAGCTTCACTCTGTATCTAACCCGTGCTGTACCTGCCCTGGGAGTGTTTGATGGGACAGTGTAGAGGGAGCTTTACTCTGTATCTAACCCCATGCTGTACCTGCCCTGGGAGAGTTTGATGGGACAGTGTAGAGGGAGCTTTACTCTGTATCTAACTCCGTGCTGTACCTGCCCTGGGAGTGTTTGATGGGACAGTGTCGAGGGAGCTTTACTCTGTATCTAACCCCGTGCTGTACCTGCCCTGGGAGAGTTTGATGGGACAGTGTAGAGGGAGCTTTACTCTGTATCTAACCCATGCTCTACCTGCCCTGGGAGTGTTTGTTGGGACAGTGTAGAGGGAGCTTTACTCTGTATCTAACCTGTGCTGTACCTGCCCTGGGAGTGTTTGATGGGACACTGTAGAGGGAGCTTTACTCTGTATCTAACCCGTGCTGTGCCTGCCCTGGAGTGTTTGATGGGACAGTGTAGAGGGAGCTTTACTCTGTATCTAACCCGTGCTGTACCTGCCCTGGGAGTGTTTGATGGGACAGTGTAGAGGGAGCTTTACTCTGTATCTAACCTGTGCTGTACCTGCCCTGGGATTGTTTGATGGGACAGTGTAGAGGGAGCTTTACTCTGTATCTAACCCGTGCTGTACCTGCCCTGGGAGTGTTTGATGGGACAGTGTCGAGGGAGCTTTACTCTGTATCTAACCCGTGCTGTACCTGCCCTGGGAGTGTTTGATGGGACAGTGTAGAGGGAGCTTTACTCTGTATCTAACCCGTGCTGTACCTGCCCTGGGAGTGTTTGATGGGACAGTGTAGAGGGAGCTTTACTCTGTATCTAACCCGTGCTGTACCTGCCCTGGGAGTGTTTGATGGGACAGTGTAGAGGGAGCTTTACTCTGTATCTAACCCGTGCTGTACCTGCCTGCCTGGAGTGTTTGATGGGACAGTGTAGAGGGAGCTTTACTCTGTATCTCACTCGTGTTGTGCCTGCCCTGGGAGTGTTTGATGGGACAGTGTAGAGGTAGCTTTACTCTGTAATTCAATTCAATTCAATTCAAATCGCTTTATTGGCATGACAAGTTACATCTTATGTTGCCAAAGCATCGAAAAACATTCATGTTTGTTCACAAAAATACAGATCTATCCATACAGTGTATAAACAGATATATCCCTGAGTGTATAAATATACTTTCATATAATTTATATATACTCTTTTCTTATATTTAGTGGTTGTCCCTCTGTTTATGGCAAGCTGTAACATAGTGTGCCGCTAGTGTTACACAATTTCTCTCTTCCCCTAATAGGTATGGGAGTTTTTGGTCGTCATTCAAATTTCTGAATTCCGGGCATATTTTTGTGAATTTTGGGTAGAAATTCTCCCTTATGCCCTGATATTTTCTACAAGCTGTGAGGAAGTGCATCTCTGTCTCCACCACTCCCTGACTGCAGTGAGAGCATATCCTGTCCTCTCTTGGTAGCCGGGTCTGCCTGTGTCTACCTTTTCCGATCGCCAGGTTATGTTCACTAAGTCTGTACATTGTCAAAGTTTTTCTCAGTTTGCTATCCTTTACCATGGTCAGGTAATCAGCCATGTTGTATTGTCTGTTTAGGGCCAAGTAGCAATTCAGTTTGCTTTGGGTTTTTGTTGTTTCTGCCCAATATGACAGATATTTTTCCTTTTGCTTAGCGACGATTGTGTTGGGTCGAATTCTTTTTGTTACGCTGTCACTGTCCTGGGGCTGGTTATTGTTAGTAGTGTTGATAGTTACTTCACGGAGTCCCAGGACTAGTTGACTGAGGGTATTCTTCTTTATGGTCCTCTCTTGGCATTTCAGGGCTTCGTAATGATAGCATTGGGGGTTGCTCATTTCTAGGTGTTTCCAAAATTTGGTGGCTCTTTTTTGGATAGTGATTATTAATGGATATTGGCCTAGTTCTGCCCTGCATGCATTGTTTACGGTTTCCTTTGAGTCCGGAGGATACTTTTACAGAATTCTGCATGTAGGATCTCAATTGGGTGTTTGTCCATTTTGCAAATTCTTGTTGTGTTAGCGGTCCCCACACTTCACTGCCATAGAGTGCAATTGGTTCAATTACTGATTTGAAAATTTGAGCCAAATGCTAATTGGGATTTCTATTTGGATTGATTTTTTAATGGCATAGAAAGCCCTTCTTGCTTTCTCTT